>NW_027397179.1:300878-521786 GCF_003265705.2 Callorhinus ursinus | reverse complement strand
TTGAGCGTCTGCCTTCGGCTCAGGTCATGATCCCAGGGATCCAGCCCC
Organism: Callorhinus ursinus; assembly: GCF_003265705.2. Classification (NCBI taxonomy): domain Eukaryota; kingdom Metazoa; phylum Chordata; class Mammalia; order Carnivora; family Otariidae; genus Callorhinus; species Callorhinus ursinus. The sequence continues at coordinate 521,738 of NW_027397179.1, read as the reverse complement.
GCATCGGGCTCCCTGCTCGGCGGGAAGCCTGCTTCTCCCTTTCACACTCTTCCTGCTTGTGTGTCCTCTCTCGCTGTCTGTCGAACACAAAAAATAAAAACTTTTTTAAAAAATATTTTTTATTTATTTGAGAATTAGAGCACGCGCAAGTGGGGGGTGCAGAGGGAGAGGGACAAGCAGACTCCACACTGAGCAGGGAGCCCAACACGGGGGCTCGATCCCAGGACCCTGGGATTAGGATCTGAGCCAGAGGCAGACACTTAACCGACTGAGCCACCCAGGTGCCCCCCCTTTAAGCTATTTGTTTATTCAATTTACTTTTTGTTTTTATTAACCTATAATGTATTATTTGTTTCAGGGGTAGAGGCCTGTGATTCTTCAGTCTTACACAATTCACAGCGCTCACTATAGCACATACCCTCCCCAGTGTCCATCACCCAGCCACCCATCCATCCCACCCCCCACCACTCCAGCAACCCTCAGTTTGTTTCCTGAGATTAAGGAGTCTCTTATGGTTTGTCTCCCTCTCTGGTTTCATCTTGTTTTATTTTTCCCTCTCTTCCCCTATGATCCTCTGTCTTGTTTCTCAGATTCCTCGTATCAGTGAGATCATATGATAATTGTCTTTCTCTGATTGACTTATTTCACCTTTAAGCTTATTTTTTAAAAAAATTTTTAAAGATTTTATTTATTTATTTTTTAAGATTTTATTTATTTATTTATTTGACAGAGAGAGAGAGAGAGAGAGCGAGAGCAGGAACACAAGCAGGGGGAGTGGGAGAGGGAGAAGCAGGCTTCCTGCCGAGCAGGGAGCCCGATGCGGGACTCGATCCCAGGACCCTGGGATCATGACCTGAGCCGAAGGCAGACACTTAACGACTGAGCCACCCAGGTACCCTAAGCTTATTTTTTTTGTTTTAAGATTTTATTTATTCATTTGACAGAGAGAGAGACAGCGAGAGAGGGAACACAAGCAGGGGAGTGGGAGAGGGAGAAGCAGGCTTCCCGCTGAGCGGGGAGCCCGATGTGGGGCTCGATTGCAGGACCCTGGGATCATGACTTGAGCCGAAGGCAGACGCTTAACAACTGAGCCACCCAGGCGCCCCACCTTTAAGCTTATTTTTAAAGGATTTTTTACACTGTTATATTTGAACGATTAGTGAAATGCAAAAAAAATATTTCATTTTGTATTTTGGATCAGAGTTCGTTATAAATGTAAAAATATGCCAAATTCGTGTTTTTAATTAAAAATATGGCTGCCGGTTTATTTTATGAATATAGCATTGTGCAGTTGTCTAACTGCCTGCCAAAATTCCGAGCATAAAGCCGTGGCTTGAAGGGGTCCTGAATAAACGTTTTCTTTTTGTAAATATTCACAAACCCTGGCTGAGGAGGGAATGGCCAGAAAAGACTCAAAATTTCTTGCATTCTGGAGGTTTGAACTTTGGGAACCAATTTGTTTTGGACTAAATCTGGAAAAATCATTTGTGTACTGTAGCCAGAAATTCTTTTAGGCTGTCCTTTTCCAGCCTTGTCACTTGTCTGGAATGTTAAGTATTGTCAGTTTAACGGCCTTTCAGCAGCTTATATTAAAAAGAGAGATCTCCAGAAATGGATCTGAAGAAGTCTTGATATAAGATTAGGTTTTTTGAAAAGAGAGAGAGGCAAATCAAGAACAGAGAACAAACTGATGGTTACCAGAAGGAAGATGAGGGGTAGGGAGGGTGGGTTCAATAGGTGATGGGGATTCCTTAAGGAGTGCACTTGTCGTGATGAGCACTGGGTGATGTATGGAAGTGTTGAATCACTTTATTGTACACCTGAAGCTAATATTACACTAACTGGAATTTAAATAAAACTTAAAAAAACCTAAAAAAATATTTTTTTTTGTTTGTTATTTGGAAAGCAGTAAGAAGAAGACTTACAGTTCTAAGTTTGAAAAATCCAGGGAGCCTCTAGTTTCTAAAGATTTCCTTGTGTTAAATCTTGTAGAGTAATAGAAATAATAAACTAATACTAGTGGGCTTCTCTCTGGCTTTTTGTTGCTGATAATGAACTCCTTTTTCTTAGCATCCTGTCTATCAGTAGCTGTGGCTTAGTGGGAAGAGCTCAGACTTTGGGCAAGCTGTGTACCTCCCTAACCCCAGTTTCTTCCTCCTTTCCAGCCATGGAGGGTGATGGTGATCAGGTATGCTGGTGCAGCACTGGCCTTTCTCCCTGGCAGGCTGACTGTCTCCAGGCAGCTTGCTCATAATTTAAACAAAAACAGCACCAGCAAAGTGTCTCTCCCCCCTCATGACTGTCCCCCCTTAACAAAGCCAAAGTTTTGAAAAGGTCTTTATCTTTCATCTCCTGCTCAATTTTTTATCGCATTCCACTGCAGTCTGACTTGGCTCCTGACCTTCCTCTTGGGGCTGTTAGCCCTGCTCACCATCAGCTCCTTATTGCTAATTTCAGTATCCACTTGGGCGTGGCTGGTCAGTGTGGCCTTTTCTCCTGTTGATGCTCCCTTCATAGAGCGTGGCCGGATGGAAAGGAGGAAGCTGGGAGGGAAGGTGGGGGGGGGAATTGGAGAGGTAGCTGTTTTTTCCTCCTTCTGTGACCGTGGGGGTGTTTAAGAGTGGTACACCCCTTGGGTAAGGAGAGGACACTGAGGCGAAGTTCCTTCCTTCTCAGGGCTGGAGGTGGAAGTGGAGAAGAGGTGGATCTGAATGCCACCTTTCCACCTCAGTAAGCCATAATGTGGATCACTGATTTCTGGAAACAATACCGTAACAGGACAAACTAGCATATTAAATGTGCACTTCAGTTGATAATCACACCGTGATTTTAGGCATGAAATAAAGTCAGCGTCAGGGCACCCGGCTGGCTCAGTCAGAAGACCACGTGACACTTGATCTTGAGGTCGTGAGGTCATGCGTTTGAGCCCCAAGTTGGGTGTAGAGATTACTTAAATAAATAAACTTTAAAAAATTGGTATTAAAAATGAGAAGGTATTGTTTTACTATAAAAATAAGCATTTGAAAATTGTCAGCTGCTTAGTAACCATTGAAGTATTTTGGGCACTAATGGACTTTTGTATGTGGATCCAGACAAAGTAGAGAATTGTACATCCAAAGGCATTTCTCCTCGGCTTCTCTCCTTCCTCTCTGTGTTTCCTGCATCTCTCATACACGCCCACTTGCACATGGGCAGGGCTTTGACATGACAGGGCTCACGCTTTTCCTTTGAGTAAGCCTTGACTTTTTCAATGGAGTGTCGCTCCAGGTCTGTAAAATGAGTACATTTAAATGCACTTTTCTGATTCTGTGTCATAATTCACAAAAGAAGGGTTAGAAACATGTATGTGTCAGAGAATTCACTATCGGATCAGCCTGTTGCATTAGGATTTATCTAATTAAAACATTTCTTAATTTCTTCGGCGTTCTGTGTGGTTTTTGTAGCCCACATGCTTTTATCAGATTGGTTTTTGGTTTTGATTCATTTAGTAACGTGTAGTTACTGACTCCAGTGTGGCTAGTTTTCTAAATTTCAGTTTTCCCTTGACTGTGTGGTTCCTTCTCTTCAATGTTTTAAGTCTATTTTTATTTTACATTTTAATATAATCCTTACATTTCAAATATGGGGTTTGGGAAATAAGAGAGAAATGTATCTAGATCGTTTGGGTTGAAACCCTTTGTGGATTTTTGGGGGGATATTGAATGGCATAAAAAATTACGCCTAATCAGCAGTTTCCTTTTTAAAAGTAGTTTTGATTCCTGGTTCTGAATGGTATAAAATATGAAATAGAATTTTTGAATTTCTGAAAGATCCTAATCCATCCTCCTTGCCTTCTGAACAAGGCTCACAGAGTTAGCATGACTTATCAGGGTCATGCAGACTTGTCAGGCTTGCGACCACAATCCAGGTTTCTTGATTATCATTCCAGTGAACTCCCTACCATATATTTTCAGTATTTCCTGATCTATAATTTTCAGTGGGAAAGAACCAGAAGCAAGTGTTGTTTGTTGACATCTATGCGCAATAGTATATAATTTAATGTAAGTAGTGAGTATAAACAGTCTTTAGTCATTCCTTATAAAGGGTTTCTCTTACAAAGTGTCTTTTGAATTGCTGCTTTTTATTTTAATAAGGCATTAGTCATACTTGGGGCATGTAGTGTGTTCTTCTCTGCGTTATGATAGCTCACATTTATCCCATCTTTACCGTGGGCTGTCACCCTGCCAGGCAGTTTAGGTTCATTACTTCATTTAATCCCCTCAACATCCTTATAAGGGAGGTAGCATTAGCAGCCCATTTTACCTATGAGGAAACTGAGATTTCAGAGAGGTTGAGTAACTTGCCCAGGGATACACATTTGTTTGTGCAAGATAGGGCAGTCTCTGGGATACTGGCTGTTTTAAGAAGCACAGTAGATTTTAAAATACCAATTAAATAATAAATTTACAATATTGCATAACAGAACGAAAAAGAGGTTCTAATTGGAGGTGAGTAGGAGGCACTCAAAAGAAAAAGTAGTGACCCTGTCAAGATCCTGAAGTGACTGGGGGCGCGCCTGGGTGGCTCAGTTGGTTAAGCGTTGCCTTAAGCATTGCCTTAAGCATCTGCCTTCGGCTCAGGTCATGATCCCAGGGTCCTGGGATTGAGCCCTGCACTGGGCTCCCTGCTCAGTGGGGAGCCTGCTTCTCCTCTACCTCTGCTGCTCCCCCTACTTGTGCTCTCTCACTCTCTAGGACACGTGCTCTATCTCTGTCAGATAAAGAAATACATAAATAATAAATTAATTAATAAAACCTTAAAGAAAAATCCTGGTGTGAGTGTAGGAGGAAGAGAGAGGGCTGCCAGGGCTGAAGGTGCTTCTCCGTGAGGGAGGGGCCTTAGCTCTCTGGCAGTTCCCAAGACAGTCTGTGTTCTCCACGCAGGGTAGATCCTTCTTGATACAGTATCCTGACAGTAAAGATAAAATTTCAAGGTCCTTTTGGCATTATTTTTGAAACTTGATTGGTGTGCTCCTCCTAGGTGGGTGGTTGGGGGGGATGGAGTTTCTGAATCACTGAGATAAATTGCCATTCCTCATCTTGGGTTGCACCTTTTTTCCCCCCTAACCTTTGCACGTTGGCAAAGTGAATTCCCCTGGAATGAGTGTATCAGGATTTTTGGGTTTTTTTCTTTGTCTATACATGTTATTTTGTCCAAGAACCCTACAGTTAGGTTTTATCAGCTCCTCTTACAGGAGAGAAAACAGAGTTGCAAAGATAGGTGATGAAGAGATCTGCCCACAGTCACAGAGCTTGTATGCCAAGCTGGAGCTTGGACCCCGCTCTCCTGACTTCAGTTCAGTACTCTGCTGCTGTTTCTGAGACCTGGAGGGAGCCCTGTCATTGCTCGCACCTATGTAACATTGTCATCAGCTCTATGAATTTTACTAAGTTAGAAGGTTTCTGGAGTCGAAAGGTACCTTTGAGATACCTTAGAATCCAGCCTCCTTGTATTGTAGAGGAGGATCCTCAGCGGACATGTGACTTAGGTTAAAGACAGCACTTGTTCGAGGGAGAACTGTGGTTTTAAGTCAAAGTCAGAATTTTAAGATATCCTAAAGACTGAAGCCTTGAGCTGAATTGGACCAAATGAAAATTTTATCAGACACAGGTGTAATTTTTTTTCAGAATATAAATTACACAGCTATGAAAAGGAGAGCAGTGAGGTGTTTACAATTTCTTCAACATTTCCGTGTGTTTGAAAGTTTTCGTAATAAAATGTTAGGGGGGGAAAAAGAGGAAAAAGCAGCTTAGTGGCCATTTGCGTGAAAAAGACTTGTGAGTATTAGGTAACCGTGAACTCAGTGTGTGCTTCTGGTAGTTCCTAGAAAGGCAGCTTTTCTTTCTTTAGGTTAAGAGGAGCTTCAAGTATCTAGATCAAGAGAAGTAATAGTCACACTGAGCTCTGCTTGCCAAACCAGATCTGTATAGCATCTGTGCCCAGTTCCGAGGGCCTCTGTACCAACTTGCCAGTGGACACAGATGGTATGGAATCTGGAGGCGTGGCTGGAGATTCGTGGGGTTGATGGTGGAAGAAAGGCAGGCTTAAAGTAGCGCTGTGGTGGTCTTCAGATCCTGGGAGAGCTGCGGGATGAGAGTAGTACTTTTTTTTTTTTTTTTTTAAGATTTTATTTAGGGGTGCCTGGGTGGCTCAGTCGTTAAGCATCTGACTTTGGCTCAGGTCATGATCCCAGAGTTCTGGGATCGAGCCCCACATCGGGCTCCCTGCTCAGCAGGAAGCGTGCTTCTCCCTCTCCCACTCCCCCTGCTTGTGTTCCTTCTCTCGCTGTGTCTCTCTCTGTCAAATAAATAAAATCTTAAAAAAAAAAAAAAGATTTTATTTATTTGTGAGAGAGAGCACGGGGGGAGGAGCAGAGGGAGAGGGACAAACAAGCTCTGCACTGAGCATGGAGTCCAGCGCTGGGCTCGATCTCACAACCCTGAGATCATGACCTGAGCTGCAATCAAGAGTCTGACGCTTAACCGACTGAGTCACCCAGGCGCCCCAAGAATTGTACCTTTGAGCTTGGAGTCAGGTCAGAGGAAGGGAGTTACAGGGAAGGAGATGATCAGGCTTTCTCATGCCTGAGCCCCACCAGCATGTTATGCCCCTTCAGCCCATCCTCCACACCAGCACCAGGTTCATCTCTAGGATTTGTAAATCCGAGTTAGGGCTGCACTGACTTCAGTCTGTCTGTAGTTTGCCATCCAGTTTCAGACAAAGGCCTGCTGGGCCCTTCCCCACTAGTCCTTTTGACATTTCTTTTTTTTTCTTTTTAAAGATTTTATTTATTTATTTGACAGAGACACAGCAAGAGAAGGAACACAAGCAGGGGGAGTGGGAGAGGGAGAAGCAGACTCCCTGCGGAGCAGGGAGCCCGATGCGGGGCTTGATTCCAGGACCCTGGGATCATGACCTGAGCAGAAGGCAGACGCTCAACGACTGAGCCACCCAGGCGCCCCTTGACATTTCTGTATTCTAGCCAGACCCAAGTTCTTAGAGTCCTTCAAGTGAGCCCGTGCTTTCTCACAACTCTGTGAGGTGTACCTCTCACCCCGTTCCCTAGAGGCAGAACCAAGGATTAGCTCTTTCTACTGCCATTGTGCCTTTTGTATATCTGTTTACCTTATTTTGTCAGTAAAATTTATGAAGGATGGGGTCCTCCTCACTGTTTTTTTTTATTGTATCTTGTTTCTTCCACTAGACTATGAGCTCCTTGAAAATAGGTATTATTTTTGTCTTAATTATCTTTATGTGTCCATGTATTTATTCATGCCTTGTGTGACTAGTGTCCTAGAGAAGTGGCATTTCCCATGGCACAAAGTAAGTATTCAGTGAATGTGGAGTAAATAATGACTTGCTTCAGAACTTTTTAGTAGTCTCCTCCAACAGTAGATGTTTGTAATTAGAAGATTTGTCAGTGATGTTGCATGCAGGATTTCCTATTAATGGCCTCCAAAATATTTACCATTTTTAAGAGTCTGTGGTTTGATTTTTTTTTTTCCAAGTAATCTCTACACCCAACATGGGGCTTGAACTCACGACCCTGAGACCAAGAGTTGAATGCTCTACAACTGAGCCAGCCAGGCGCCCCGTGGTTTGACTTTTAAGTAGTATTTTATCTACCATATCTGGCAGGTAAGAGATGGCCCTTTATTTGTTTTCCTCAGTAGGTTTTAATTATGTGATCTCCTTGTAGATGTAAAGGAAACTCAAGCTTCCTATGTGGCTGTGGATGTGTAATTAGCTTTAGGGAGGGCTCCTGGAGCTGTAAATCCTGTCCTGGGAAGCCTAAATACAGGGACGTCCTGGTGAGAGTTCTGGCCACCCTGATTGCAGCCTTCTTAATGCAGGGTTATTTCTGTAAAATGAGGGCAGCTGTGTCTCTGCCCATGCCTAACAAATAATTATTTTAAATGAAAAAGTAGCAGGTATCTATAAATTAATATGCTTATAGCTAAGAATTTTATTTTTACAGCTGTAACTTAGTACATACTGATTTAGAACTGGCGATAAATTTTGTGCGCCAAAAACGATAGATTTTATATTAAATAACCTGACAGTACCTTCAAAATGAAAAAAATTTGGTCAAGAATATCAGCACTGATCCAAAGGACAAGTAGATAAATCTAGAAGGGACAGATTGAGCAGTATAGTTTTAGTGTTGTTACATTTTGTTCGTATCTTGTGAAGTATTTATTGAGATGAAAACTGCACATTCCTGATGAATTATTGTGTGTGGTTGCACTGGGGACTGTATGGAGCAGTGGGCAGGGTATGGGGTTTGGATTCAGACTACTGAATGGTGACCCAGGGAGAGTGAGTTCTACTCTCTGAGCCTCTGTCAATGCCTATGTGGGCTCTTGTGAGGATTCAGTGAACTGTACCAGGTACAGCACAGCTGGGACACGATGCCGGCCACATGGGAGGGGCTCAAGGCCTTTAGTGCCTTTCTCTATTTTGGGAGCACTGCATCCATTTTGATGTTTTTAAGAAATATTACTTGAGAAATACATCAGACATACTTCATGGATTTATTTATTTATTTATTTTTACTTATTTATTTTTAAAGATTTTATTTATTTATTTGACAGAGAAAGACACAACGAGAGAGGGAACACAAGCAGGGGGAGCGGGAGAGGGAGAAGCAGGCCTCCCGCTGAGCAGGGAGCCGGATGCGGGGCTCGATCCCAGGACGCCGGGATCATGACCTGAGCCAAAGGCAGACGCTTAACCACTGAGCCACCTAGGCACCCCACTTCATGGATTTATTGTAGTTTGAGATTATTCTTAGTATTTATAGAGGCAGAATCCATACTACTATTGTGAGGAGAGCTACTTTTTATTCCTCTCAAACCTTGACTTTTCTGGACTAGAGGTTGTGCCGGGTACTGATGACAGCCCTGAGCAGGATTGGGGAAGGGATAGTAGTAACTTACACCACAACCCTTTTATCAACTTTCTTTCTTTTTTTTAAAAATTTTATTTATTTATTTGTTAGAGAGAGAGAGTGCGAGAGAACACAAGCAGGGGTAGTGGCAGGCAGAGGGAGAAGCAGGCTCCCTGCTGAGCAAGGAGCCCGACGCAGGACTTGATTTCAGGACCCTGGGATCATGACCTGAGCTGAAGGCAGATGTCCAACTGACTGAGCCACCCAGGCGTCCCTTTTTTTTTTTTTAATTTTTTAAAAATTTTATTCCTTTTTTCAATTTTTAGACACTTGAATTTCTGTGAACTGTGCTGGTCCTTTCCCTCTACTCTGTAATCTCTCCCATGCTCAGGGGACTCTAGAGGCTCTCTAGGCAGGGTTAGCGATTCCTTCTTCTTAACCAGGTAGGGGCCAAGATCTGCTGGTGAATTAGAATCTGTTTCTGAGGATCTTTGCCCTTAGATAGGGGTCATTTTAGAAAATCATGGAAGCTTTTCTCATCTCAATGGTTGGTGGTTGCTATTGAAATTTTAGTAAGTAGGGGCCATGGAATTCTAGACTCAGTGAAGTATCAGTTCTACAAAATCAAAACTTTTCCTGTGATCTGCCACAACTTTGGAATATCTTGTTGAATAATTTACATAGATAGAAAAAAACCATTTATGGGACGCCTGGGTGGCTCAGTCCATTAAGCGTCTGCCTTCAGCTCAGGTCATGATCCCAGGGTTCTGGGATCGAACCCTGCATCGGGCTCCGTGCTTGGTGGGGAGCCTGCTTCTCCCTCTCCCTCTGCCTGCCTGCCGCTCCCCCTGCTTTTGCTCACTCTCTTGCTATCTCTGTGTCAAATAAATAAATACAATCTTAAAAAAAAACAAAACTTTATGACTGAGCCTAGAATCTAATTCCATTTTACACAAAGAAGGCGTTTTTTAAGTGTAATTTTGGTATAGATGGAATTTTCCAGGAATGCAGTTCCTGTAGACATTGAGGAAAAATTGTTTTGTTTTCATCTTTACCAAGTGTATTAGTCAGGGTTCTCCAGAGGAAAAGACCAGTAGGATCGAGAGAGAGAGAGAGAGAGAGAGAGAGAGACACACACACACACACACACACACACACAGATTTATTATAAGGAGTTGGCTTACATGATAATGGAAGCTGAGAAGGACCAGGATCTGCATTCGGCAAGCTTGAGACCCAGGAGAGCAAACAGTGTAAGTTCCAGTCTGAGTCTGATGGCCTGAGAATCACTTGTAAATTCAAGTCTGAAAGTTGGTGGGATTGAGACCGAAGAAGAGCCAATTTTTCAAGTGGAGTCCAAAGATGGGAAAAGACCGACATCCCAACTCAAGGAGTCAGGAATCTCTGTAAATTCAAATGTTAATCTCATTCAGAAATATCCTCATGAAAAAAACCTAAAAACCAAACCAAACCAAACCAGATCTTATTCAAAAAAAAAAAGAAAAGAAAAAGAAACATCCTCACACCCAGAATAATTTAGCCAAATGTCTGTGCACTCCATGGCTCAGTCAAGTTGGCATATAAAATTAACCATCACACTAAGAGTGATTCATCCTTTTAGAAAATCGCTTTTTTTTTTTTTTTTTAAAGATTGTACTTATTTATTTGACAGAGAGAGACACAGCGAGAGAGGGAACACAAGCAGGGGGAGTGGGAGAGGGAGAAGCAGGCTTCTTGCAGAGCAGGGAGCCCGATGTGGGGCTCGATCCCAGGACCCTGGGACCATGACCTGAGCTGAAGGCAGACGCTTAATGACTGAGCCACGCAGGTGCCCCTAGAAAATCACATTGTTGATAGCATGCATGATAGATGGCATGGTACCTGAGTTTCAGTACTACAAACTGCCCAAGTCAAGACTCTTGTAGTCAAAATTCACAGTGATTTAACTTAGAGGTGTGGATTTCTTACTGTTTTATTCCTCATATAATCTTGCTTGAAAATTCACATATTGAAATTCACATTTATTACAAATTTTTATTTTTTATGTTTTAGTTGCCATATTATGTAGATATTTTTAGAAAGTACCTGTGTGTATATAATAAATAAGTTAGCTTTGGATTCCATTTCAGTAGTAAAGGTGTATTTACATATTTGTTGGAGAAAGGGACCAGTGTGTATCTCAGCATTTTTAAAGCTTTTGGCTATGCTGCTCGTCTTCCCTCTGATCTTTGCAAAACTGTAGTCCTTCTCTTTATCTTATTGGGTATTTTATCATGTTCGGATCTACTTTCTCGAAGTCCTTGTTTGATGTTCATTAGGTTTTTTTTTTTTAAGATTTTATTTATTTATTTTCAAAGATTCTATTTATTTATTTGACAGAGAGAGAGACAGCGAGAGAGGGAACACAAGCAGGGGGAGTGGGAGAGGGAGGAGCTGGCTTCCCGCGGAGCAGGGAGCCCAATGTAGGGCTCAATCCCAGGACCCCGGGATCATGACCTGAGCCGACGGCAGACGCCTAACAACTGAGCCTCCCAGGCTCCCCTTTAAGATTTTATTTTTAAGTAATCTGTATACCCAACTTGGGGCTTGAACTCACATCAAGAGTCGCATGCTCTTCCAACTGAGCCAGCTAGGCTCCCCAGGTGTTTTTGTTTTGTTTTTATAGCCATTTTATTGAGATATAATTCATGTGCCACACAATTCACCCATTTTAAAGTGTAAAGTTCAGTGGTTTTCAGTGTATTCACAACCATTATCACAATCTAATTCTAAAAATGTTTCATCCCAAAAAAGAAACCTTGTATCCATTAGCAGTCAGTATCCATTCCTGCTTCCCTAACCTCTGACAACCTCTAATTTACTTTTGTCTCTATGGATTTGCCTATTCTGGACAATTTGTATAAATGGAATCATACAGTACACGATTCTTTGTGTCTGGTGTCTTTTATCTGGTATAATGTTTTCAGGGTTGTACTATGTATTGGTAGTTCATTTCTTTTTTATGCCCAAATAATATTTCGTCGGATGCATATATACCACATTTGTTTATCCATTCATCAGTTGATAGACATTTGGAATTGAAAGAAAAACTATTTTGTATGCAGAAGGCATATAAACAGAACTATGTGATAGTAATGTGTATCCAGTAAATAACAAACACATGTTGATAAGTAAAAATTTAAATATTAACAAAGAATTCTGTTACGGTTTAATTTGGGAGAATTTTTTGAGGTTGTTTGGGTTGTTTCCAGTTTGTGGCTATTATGAATAGTGTGTCTGTGGATATTTGTATATAAATTTGTGGACAAATGTTTTCATTTCTCTTGGGTATAAATCCAGGAGTAGACTTGCTGGATCATATGGTAACTCTGTGTTTAAGCATTTGAGGAACTGCTAGACTGTTTTCCAAAGTGGCTGCACAATTTTATATTCCTTCCAGCTGCATGTGAGGGTTTTAATTACTGCACATCCTTTACAACATTTGTCACCATCTATTTTTTTTTTAGATTTTTTTTTTAAAAAGTAATCTCTACACTCAATGTGGGGCTTGAATTTACAATCCCAAAATCAAGAGTTGAATGCTCCACCGACTGAACCAGCCAGGCACCCCTCTTACCTTTTTGATTATAGCCATCCTAGTGGACGGAAAGTGTTAATTCATTAGGTTTTAAGTGGTAGCAGCAGAAAGGGACAGTCTGTTGCATTGTCCAGTATGGTAGCTACCATGTACCTTTAAGTGTAAATTGGTTAAAATTAAATAAAATTAAAAATGCAGTTCTCTTGGGCGCCTGGGTAGCTCAGTTGGTTAAACGACTGCCTTCAGTTCAGGTCATGATCCTGGAGTCCCGGGATCGAGTCCCACATCGGGCTTCCTGCTCAGCAGGGAGTCTGCTTCTCCCTCTGACCCTCTTCCCTCTCGTGCTTTCTATCTCTCATTCTCTCTCTCTCTCAAATAAATAAATAAAATCTTTAAAAAAAAATGCAGTTCTCTAGTCACACTAGCCACATTTTAAGTGCTCAGTAGCCACAAGTGCTAGTGGTTGCTATATTGGACAGCACAGATACACAAAACATTTTTATTATTGTAGTAAGTTCTATTGGGTTATTGCAGTAAGTTCTGTTAGGAAAGTTTAATTTGGCAGGAGCTGGATGAGTAGGCAGAGAATGGTAGAGGGTCTGAGTGGTGTAGAAAGGAATGTGGTTGTGGAATTTGGAGAAGAGAAGAAAGAAACTTCAGGGAACCATCTCTCAGATATGAGACTTAGAAAAGAGCAGGTAAATAAAAAGGGGAAGTGAAAAGTTGAAGGAAAGGTTCTTAGGAGCTTGATTTTTCCACAGTCCTTTGAGTTTAGCGATGGATCCGTGTCATTCCTTCATTTTGTAGGTCAGAAAAGCATAGACTTGCTGAGGTTTCGCTGTGTTTTGGTTGCTGTTAATAACAGCGTTCTTTTTGCTCAAGGGCCTTATCATGTTGAGGGGAGGAGCAGAGCCCCCTTTGCCCTGTCTCACTGTTCCTGCCACTAAAGCTGTTGGTACAGTTTGTCTTATGTCAAGGCAAGATAAATCTGGAGTGTTTGACCTCAGTGTAGGTAAAGTACTCCTTAAGGCTATTGGGACAAGCCTTTTCTTTTCCAAAAGGTTATTCTGTGAGTTTACTTTTATTAGTGTGTAGAAACCTTCACAGAATAGAACAGCCTCTTTTTGTGGTCATAGTAGTTTCTCAGAGTCATCATACATAAAACTGCTTCTATTCAAATAGACTTTCATTTTTGTGAAAGCCAGCCTGGTCTGTGACATCTTTCCAAACCTGATATTACTTACTGTAGGGATTGCTTTTCTAGTTTAGTTAATAAAGACATATTTAAGCGTTTATTTGGGTGCAGTTTTGTGCGCTGCCAGTGTTATTTCAAGTCGTCTAAGCTATGAAATCAAGCATGAGCTGTTTAGGTGGTAGACTTGTCACATTCCTTATAGGTATGTAGATGGTCCTGTTTTCTGAACCAGAAAAATTGAGGTTTGTCTCCTTTTTTTTTTTAAATTTTATTTATTTGAGAGAGAGCGCACGAGAGAGCATGAGCAGGGTGAGGGGCAGAGGGAGAGGGAGAAGCAGACTCCCCACTGAGCAGGGAGCCTGATGCAGGGCTCCATCCAAGACTCTGGGATAATGACCTGAGCCGAAGGCAGGCACCCAACTGACTGGGCTACCTAGGTGCCCCTGAGGTTTATGTTCTGATAAGGAATTTTGATGCTGCCTCTTGATAAAAGAGATATGCTGGGAAATATATTTAGAGCCTAAATGTTGGAGTTTCTGGGATGTTCTCCTGGCTTATGGGAGGTTATCACAGCAGATACTTGAAATTAGGACTGTGCCAGATAATTTGGAAAATACGCTCACCCTTAACTTAAATACCTGCAAAATGGCTAATTCTTAAATGCCAGGGTGATTATTGCTTCATTAATTGCTAAGGATAATGTATGCTGTGTTGTATTTAGCCAGTTCCATTAGAGATCTACTTTTTTTTTAATCCCTTTTTTTTTTTTTCTTAGAGAGTTCGTGCATGTGGTCCTGCAGGTGGCGGGGTGTAGAGGCAGAGGGAGAGAGAAATCTTAAGCAGGTTCCAGGTTCAGCATGGAGCTGGATGTGGGCTCAGTCTCAGGACCCTGAGATCATGACCTGAGCCAAAATCAGGAGTCAGACCCTAAACTGTCTAAGCCACCCAGGCGCCCCTAGGGTATTCCTTTTAATGACTGAACTAGAAATAGTTTCAAATTAGTAATATTCAAGGAGGAAGCCTTAAACGTGGGGTGCATTCTTTTTTTTTTTTTTTTAGATTTTATTTATTTATTTGAGAGAGAGAGAGAATGGGAGATAGAGAGCACGAGAGGGGAGAGGGTCAGAGGGAGAAGCAGACTCCCTGCCGAGCAGGGAGCCCGATGCGGGACTCGATCCCGGGACTCCAGGATCATGACCTGAGCCGAAGGCAGTCGCTTAACCAACTGAGCCACCCAGGCGCCCAAACGTGGGGTGCATTCTGATTAGCAAGTCTAAGAGCTTTTCAACTTTTTATTTTCTGTATCAATATCTAGTTTTCAAACATTTTTTTAAAGATTTTATTTATTTATTTGACAGAGAGAGACACAGCGAGAGAGGGAACACAAATAGGGGGAGTGGGAGAGGGAGAAACAGGCTTCCTGCTTCCCAATCATGACCTGAGCCGAAGGCAGACACTTAAGGACTGAGCCACCCAGGCGCCCCGCTTTCAAACATTTTTATTTATTGCATGGTAAAATTTTTCAGAAACAAATTTCTAAAGAGCTTTCTTCCATTTGTGTTCTTAGTATAATGCTCTTTCTTTCCACAGATTTGCTTGTAAATGCATCACGAAGAGGCAACCCAGAATGAAGAAAGCAAGCAGGAGTGTTGGCTCAGTGCCTAAAGTGTCTGGGATAAGCAAAACGCAAACAGTAGAAAAAACGAAACCTGAAAACAGCTCTTCAGCATCTACAGGAGGCAAACTCGTAAAACCTGGAACAGCAGCATCGTTGTCAAAGGTATTAATGTGGCAGTGTTTGAATATGTGATGGATTTTAGAAGGAGCGGATCTTAGTATGATGTTTGATTTATTAAATAAACATTGTTTAGGATTCGCCCTCTCCTGGTGCTGAGAACACATAGCCTTTGGAGAGTTCACAGTGTGGTAGACTTGGTGTGTTTGGTCTGGCTTTACAAATGAAACCAAATAGTAGGCTTGTTTATGAAACATGTCATTGAGCACTTACTTTGTGCAAGGCTCTTGTGCCAGTGTGAGCTGGAGTTAGAGTCTTTTCTTCAGGGAGCTTGTGGTGTAACGGGTGGAGGCTGTCACATACATGCATAGCTAAAATACATGGCAAAAAAGTCAGATTCCCTGGGGCAGTAGGAGGACAGCATAGGCATTTCAGGAAAACATTGTTGCTAGCCTGGGAAGGCTTTGCGAAAGAGCATGTGTGGTAGGTCTTAAAGGATGACCAGCAGTAACATTCCTGAAACCCCTAGGGAGGGTATTTTTAATCCCACCCCACCCCCTTGCACACCGTAAACTGCTCTTCTTTTTCTGACAGCTGATCCCGTATTAATCCTGTTAAAATTGGGCGATATTAATTGGAGCATAAATAGTTTTCTTTATGCTCTTTTCGAGGCTGGTTTAGTTCTTGTTAGTACAGGATGGTGACTGTGGGCTTCAGAAGCAGACAGCCCCTGGCTTTGTTTGCATGTGCTTCACAGCACCATGATTCAGGATGAAATGAGGAATGTATGGAAGTGGGTAGCACAGAGTCTGGCACATGGCAAGGGCTTCATAAATGATAGGTAGTAGCATTTTTTTTTTTTTTAAAGATTTTACCTTATTTGAAAGAGAGCGCACAAGCAGTAGGGAGGGGCAGAGGGAGAGGGAGAAGCAGACTTCCTGCGGAGCAGGGAGCCCAACTTGGGGCTCGATCCCAGCACTGTGGGATTGTGACTTGAGCCGAAGGCAGACGTTTAACCGACTGAGCCACCCAGGCGCCCCAGGTAGTAGCATTTTTATTGATTATCTCTAGAAACTTTCACTGGCTCAGGACTGATTCCTGAAAAGAATAGTCTTTTTCTGTGGGGGGCTCTCAGTGTCTGTGTTGTTTTGGACCACCCAAGGGACAAGATGACTCCGGGCCATTTTTCTGCCGGTCAAATCTTAGGTACATTGCACAGAGATCCATACAGTCTTCTAGTCTTTCTTAGTGCAGAATCCACATATTTGTTCTTTGCTTGTTTGTCTTGGGAATTTTGTGTTTCGAGTAGAAACTGACTCGGTGGGGAAAACCTGGAGAGGGTCAGTGCTAGTCTCAGAGAGAGAAACTAAGCACTGTTTGAAACACAATCCATTCAAAAGCCTTTTGTCCAGGCAGGGTTTTGATAGATTGTGGCTTAATTTTTTTAAGAAGCACCTCATGGAACAGCTAATGAGGGACATCCTTATGTGTTGAAAGATCTAGCTGGAAATGCTGGTTTTTCTATTCCACGGTTATCAAAACTAAACCCAGACTTACTCCACGGGCTTTGGAGGTGCCCCCAGATTTTCTCCTTGCTACAGTTTTGATGGGCTCCTGGGTGTCATCCTATGGCCCAGAGAATGGTACCAGGAATATACCTTTGCCCTACTTCCGTTAGTCTGAATCAACACCCTGAATTACTTCCTTGATGGCAGTGCTGCCAGTCTTGTGTGAGATAGCTGTCATTTTCTGACCTAACTGGTTACTCACTTGCTGGGGGTGTCTTCAGAGCGGAGTTCCTGTGTGACTGGGTGACCTGTTATTTATGTGACTGGAAGAACAGGTTGAAACACTGGCAGTGGATGTGTTCTATTGCTTTTCTTCTGTTGCTTCCTCATCAGTGGCAGGCAGGGTCTTTGAAGGTTTCCTGTGAAGTGTGCCCTGAACAGGCATTTCACATCTTCTGAGGCCTGTATCTGGAGCTGATGGTAGTTTGGTTTTGAATAGTGAGTGCTTTTTCATTTTAAAGCAAAACAGCTGTGTACCTGCTGTGTGCCAGCGCACGCCACTGCCCATAGCTTTGGCTGTCCTTGGTCGGCTCACGTAAGTAGGGGGTGGCGTGTATGTGTGTAGTGAGGAGGGTCGTAGAAGAGGCGAAACTGTTTGGGACCACTTTAGCCTGAAGCAATTGCTTTTACTTAAGAAAGGAGAAAAAAGTCACTGAATAGAAATTGAAGTGAAAAGACAAAGAAGGAAAGAAGAACATAGTGGGGCACCTGGGTGGCTCAGTCGTTAGGTGTCTGCCTTCGGCTCGGGTCATGGTCCCAGGGTCCTGGGATCGAGCCCCGCGTCGGGCCCCCTGCTCAGCGTTAAGCCTGCTTCTCCCTCTCCCACTCCCCCTGCTTGTGTTCCCTTTCTCGCTGTGTCTCTCTGTCAAGTAAATAAAATCTTAAAAAAAAAAAATAGTGAAAATGAGCAGAAAAATTGAAAAGATCAAAAGGGCTTACCCTGTCTCGCTGTGTGTTCCCTCTCTCGCTGTGTCTCAATCTGTCAAATAAATAAATAAAATCTTTAAAAAAAAAAAAAGGGCTTAGAGACCCCACAAACTTATTTTCCTAAGTTTTCATATTTCACTGTGCTTTCTCTAGCATTTGGACACTTCCCACAACTTGAATTCCTGTTAACTGTGATGGAGCATTGATGACTAACCAGATGAATGAAGCCTTTGGCTTTTAGTCATATACACACCACGTACATGTACTCACCCATTCATGTGGACACCCACATGTGTGTCTCTTGTCACTGAGCAGTATTCAGCACTTTTCTTATAGTGGCGGGCATGGGGATATACATTTCTTTACCTCTTTCATTTCAAATATTGTTTGAGGCTAGATCTAGTTGAGGTGTAGGAGAAAGGACCTTTTTAACAAGAGCACCTCATTGCTGATTGGAGTTTTTGTAAATATAAAATACAGCATTACTGCTGTTCAGTGAGTTTTGAGGAAATTGTTCCCATTCTTGTGAGTAGCTGTGACATCTGGTTTGGGGCCTTTGTTTGGCTAATTCTTTGTCACAGTGAGCAGAGAGGATTATTTGCCACATAGGGTTGGTCTCCTATATGCCTGCACTTTGCAGGTTTCACACACTGCTTAGGTGTTCCTGGTTAATCCTTGTAGCAGCAATACATTTTTTCATTCAAAAGCACATTCAAAAAGGATACTTTTTTCTAAAAGTTAATAGATGAGAATTGGTAAATAGCAGTTAGAATGTATTTAAATAATTGATGACTTAATGATTATTTGTGATCATGCCTTTTCAGTATGAAAATTAGTCAACTATATGATTGAATAATCCATCCCCGAAACTTGAAAGTCAAGTTTTAAAACTAACCTTAAATTTTGAGTTGATGGTGCAGACCATGAAACTTGGACTTTACCTTGAGAAGCATGGATATGTTGGTTGTATTATTTCATCATTTGTATCTAGAAGGTTTTTTTTTAAACATTCTTTTAAAAATTTTTTAATTTTAATTTTATTATTTTTGGTCTTACATTCTTTTATTTTATATGCAAATCTGTTTTATGTACAATAGTTAGTTCTATCAAATAATCATACCATGGCCTTCTGGTAGTCTTCCCCAAGATAGATTCAGGTGAAATTAGATGTTCCCACACTTCCTGGACTACTGCTTGAGACTTGAGACTTCGTGACTGATTTCAGTTTTGAAGCCCTGCACACAATTCAAAATATACACAAACTGGGTTAAGGCAATAAGAGAGGGCTGAAAGAAAGCACAGGACTTGGAATGAGTAAACTGTGTAATTTGCTTGCATGTGAGCCACCACGTGACCAACAAATGCTGTGTGTGTGTCAGAGCTCCTTTACTGTAGTGTGGGGGGCCTCTGAACATCTCTAGTGATTGCGCAGCGGGTGGACAAACAGCAGGTATGACCTGGCTGGAAGCTTCACTGAGGGCTCATTTCTTCTCCACCTCTCCTTTTTTGGTTTTTTATTTCAGTTTGTGGTCCGCCGGTGCAGCCTTGATTGCATCTGCAGCCAGCATGGAGCAGTGCAATTTCACGGTGGCGGGGTGGTGGGGTGGTGGGGGTGGTGGTGGGGTATATAGAGCTCCTTGGCGATGTCCGTGTTCTTGATGGTCAAGGCTTCCTCTACCATCTTGCCTTTTACTCATTCAGTGGCTAATGAGCTGGAGGCAGTAGCAGACCCACAGCCAATTGTTTTAAACCTGGAGTCCACAGTCTTCCCCTTTTCATCCCCTTGAATCTGCAATTTCATTACATCACCACATGCTGGAGCCCCCACCAATCCAGTTGCAACATTTTTTGATGCCTTGTCAAGGGACCCCACGTTTCGAGGATTTTCATGATGATCAACAATCTTCTTTTGATAGAGCCCTGCTGGATGGGCTCCGCAGCAGCAGGGCCAACACCGCCACCTCAGATGGCCTGCTTCAGCCGCCGCCATCTTCCAGGCTTGTGCCTGTGCAGGAATTTTATTATTATTTTTATTAAGTAATCTCTACACCCAATGTGGGGCTTGAACTCACAACCCTGAGATCATGAGTTGGATGCTCTACCGACTGGCCCAACCAGGTGCTCCTGTATCTAGGTTTTTGCCAAATGATTTGCATTTTGCATCTGTTATTAAAAAGTAGGCTAAAAATGTCTTCCCTTCATCAATTTCAGAAATTTTTTGAACTGTTGTTGATGGGGAATGTTTATGTATGGAAGTGCACATGTATTTGCAGAATTGTGTAACAAAAATTGAAATACAGAAAGATATCAGCCTGCAAGTAGCTTCATGTAAAAGGAAGTTGGAAAATAGGTTTTTTTTGTTTTAAACTTTTTCCAAGTTTATTTGTTTATTTTTAGGAATCTCTACACCCAACATGGGGCTCAAACTCATGACCCCAACTGAGATCAAGAGTTGCATGCTCTTCTGACTGAGCCAGCCAGGCACCCCTGTTTTTAATATTTTTGATGAAGTTTTGAAGTATACATCCAGAACAGTTGACACGGCATCTGTGTTCCACTTAGTGAATCACCACAAAGTGCACATACTCTGCATCCACCACCCAGATCAAGGAGTGGTCTGAAGTGGCTTTAATTTGCATTTGCATTATTATCAATGGAGTTAAGCACCTTTTCATATCTTACTTTTATATGTTTAGTGGACAGTTAGATTTCCTCTTTGTGAAATGCCTGTTCAAATCAATTGCCCATTTTGCTACTGTGTTATCTTTTTCAACTTTTTGTGTGTGTGTGATAAAATACACATTAACATTTATCATCTTAACCATTTTTAAGTGTACAGTTCAGTAGCAATAAGTGCATTCACACTGAGCAACCATTAGCATCATCCATCTCCAAAACTTTCATCTTGCAAAACTGAAACTCTGTCCCCATTAAACAACAGCTCCCCATTCCCCCTCCCCAGCCCCTGGCAACTACTGTCGTACTTTCTGTCTCTGTGAATCTGACTCCATAAGTACCCCATATGAGTGGAATCACATAGTGTTTGTCTTTTTGCCCCTGGCTTATTTCACTTAGCGTAATGTCCTGAGAGTTCATCTACACTGTAGCATGTGTCAGAATTGCCTTTTTTTTTTTTTTTAAGATTTTGTTTTTTTTCAGGTAATCTCTACACCCAATATGGGGCTCGAACTCACAACCCTGACACCTAGAGTCGCATGCTCCACCGACTGAGCCAGCCAGGCATCCCAGAATTTCCGTTTTAAATGTTGAATAATATTCCACTGTATGTAAATACAACATTTTGCTTATCCATTCTTCCATCAGTGGACACTTGGGTTATTTCCACATGGACTTTGGCTATTGTAAATAATAGCTGTGAACATATATGTATAAATATCTCATAGAAGCCCTGCTTTCAGTTTTTTGGGTATATACTCAGAAATGGAATTTCTGGGTCATATGGTAATTCTATTTTTAATTTTTGAGGAGCCTCCATAACTGTTTTCCACAGCAGCTTCATCATTTCCATTCCCACCAAGGAATTCTCTTCCCAACAAGTGTTTTAATTTTTCCACATCCTCACCAGCGCTTTTTTTTTTATAGTAGCCATAAAAATGGGTATGAGGTGGTGAAGATTTTTTTGTACTGATTTATAGTTCTTTGCCTATTCTAGATGTGAGCCCTTTGTCATTTATATGTGTTGCACACAATGTTCTCCCACTCTGTGCCTTCTCTTTCTCCTTTAATGGTATCTTTTGATAAATGGAAGTTCTTAATTTTAATATAGTCCAGTTTGTTAATCTTTTGTTTAGGTTAGGGGTGTGTGTGTGTTTATGAAATCTTTCCCTATCCCAAGGTCAAGAAGATAGTTCCCTATACTTTTTTCGAGAGTGTTATTATTTTACATTTTATATTTAGATCCTCAATCTATATAGAATTATTTTTTTTAAAGATTTTTACTTATGTACTTGAGAGAGAGTGAGAGCGAGAGTGAGAGAGCGCACAGAGGGAGAGGGAGAAGCAGACCCCGAGATCATGATCTGAGTGCAAGGCAGATGCTTAACCGACTGAGCCACCAAGGCGCCCCTGTTCTCTTTTATAACCATAGTACAATTACCAGATCTGGAAGTGAACATTGATAAAATGCTAGTTTCTCATCTCTAGACTTTAATTAAATTTCACCAATTGTGCTAATGTCCATTTTAGCAAAAAAGAAGAACATTTTTTTTCTGGTCCAGTTTTCAGTCCCGGAGAGTGAATTACATTTAGTTGTCACGCTCTTCTTTTCTTCTTAAATTTGGGACGGTTCCTCAGTCTTTATCTTTTGTGACCTGTATGTTATTACTAAAGAATGTAGGCCAGTTTATTTGGTAGACTGTCCTCCAGATTTAGGTTTCTCAGTGTTTCTTTGTGATTAGGTTGGGGTTATAGGTTTTTGGCAGAAGTTCCACAGAAGCCACATGTCCTTGGTTGCAGCATTTCCAGAAGCACGTGGTGTCAATCTGTTCCATTCCTGGTGATATTAACTTAATTTGGTTAAGGTGATGTCTGGTTTTTCCGCTATGAGGTTACCATGTTCCTTTTGTAATTCATAAGTATCTTGTCAAAAATACTTTGAGACTTTGTAAATACTCTCTTTCGCATCAGACGTTCATACCCTAGTTTTAGCAATTCTTTATTTTTCCAGAATCAGTTATTAGTATGATTTTTGCCAAGTAGTAGTTTTTGAATTCCATCATTCTTTCTACATTTAGTAGTTGGCATTCTGCTTACAAGAAGTTTTCAAAAAAAACAAAGAAGGAGTTTTCACTTTTGCTCCACCTGTATATTCATTTATGTCAGTGTGGAAGATTGGATTCTTACTCATTGGGCTGTCAGTGGTTAGCATCATTTATTTTGATGCTCATATTGTCCCCAATTTGGTCAGTGGGAGCCCCTTCAAGCTGACTCTGGTGTCCTTTCAGTGTGTTCCTATTTTTTGAGCAACCCCTTAGTTTCTGACATGAGAAGTTTTCTATTTCTCCATACCTAGCCCAGAGAGTCAGCCTTTTCTTCAAGAAGGTCTTGTTCCTTTTAGTGGAAGATGGCACTTAAATCCTTTGGACATTGGGAACGTGTGTTCTGGTGAGCACTGGGTGTTAAGTAAGACTGTGATGAATCACAGACCTGTACCCCTGAAACAAATAATACATTATATGTTAATTAACTGAATTTAAATTAAAAAAATAAAGCCTCTGGAAACTAGGTGTGTTCATTGCTTTTGAGTGTATTGTTTTTAAGCCTGCTTAGCAGAGAGGAAACACACACACGTGCACTTACATATCTTTATCAATTTCTGTGTCTGTTTCCCTCCATATATATTAAAACCTTATGAGTTCACACTGTTACTTCCAAGTCCAGTTGACAGTGTTTAGAGTAGCCTTTTCACTTTCTGTAATTGTGATCCCAGTCTCCCGACAGTGAGAAACCTGGCTTTCATTATAATATATTTATTTATTTTCTCAGTCCTAGAATATGTAGGCAATAATTAACAGAGTTGCTCACCATACCACTGCCAAAAACAAATCTACCAGGTAGAGTTCAAAATGTATACTTTTTTTGGTCTTTAGCTTGAGAGTTTGAGGATTTATAGTCAAAATATTGTTTTCAGAAGATACTTGGATTCTTCCCCTACCCTCCACCCTGTGTGGCTGTGTTATTTATTTGAAATGCAGTTGGGTCCATTTGTTCCTATTGTGTTCCATTTTAGGGTTTCCCCTACCCTTGTTTAATTACCCTCCACCCTGTGTGGCTGTGTTATTTATTTGAAATGCATTTGGGTCCATTTGTTCCTATTGTGTTCCATTTTAGGGTTTCTCCTACCCTTGTTTAATTAATTAATTAACTGTGAGCATGTGAAACACTGCTAAGGTTCAGTTCCACATGTCAGAATTAGGAGAAGATATGTTCAGAGAAGTGCCCCTCCCCTCCCCTATTCCTTCTGTCCCCAGCCATCCCTAGGAGGTAAACAGTCTAGTTGGGTTTCTGTTTTTCTCCTTCCTGTGTTTCTTTTTGCACAAATGATCGGGTACGTGTATATTTATTGTGTTATTTCCCCTTTGTTACACAGAAGTTGCCATAATTAGATCTGTTTCTACACTTTGCTTTTTTTCACTTAATGTAGTCTAGAAATCTCTTTACACCAATTTATAGCAGTCTTTCTCATTCTCTTTAATGTGTCTTTGTATGGATGTACTATAGTTTATTGAGCTACTGTCCTGGTATGGGCATTCAAGGTGTTTCCAGTATTTTGCAGTTAAAGACAATGCTGCAGGGGTGCTTGGGTGGCTCAGTTGGTTAAGTGTCTGCCTTCAGCTCAGGTCATGATCCCAGGGTCCTGGGATTGAGCCCCGAGTTGGACTCCCTGCTCAGCGGGGAGTCTGCTTCTTCCTCTCCCTCTACTTCTCCCCCCTGCTTGTGCTCTCTCTCTCTCTCTCAAATAAATAAACAAAATCTTTTTTAAAAGGCGGTACTGCATAAGTGTATGTATTTTTGTATTATTGGAGGTATGTCTTCAGGTGAAATTCCTAGAGGTGGGTTGCTGGGAACAAAGTAAGCGCATATGTAGTTCTGTTAGACATTGCTGGATGCCTTTCCTAAGGCCACATCCAGCTGCATTCGCACCAGCAACTTAAGAGAGCGCATTTCCGCACATCCTTCACAAAGGAACGTGTTGTAACTTTTCATTTTTGCCAGTCTGATAGGTGAGATGTGGTATCTCAGTGTTTAATTTGCATTTCTCCTATTGTGAGTTATTCTGGTTATAATTTTTGTATTGTGGGGATTGACTGTAGGTGATTGTTTATTTTGCTCACTTTTCTATGTGCCTCTTACCCATTGATTTCTTTTTCTTTTTAAAGATTTTATTTTTATTTATTTGACAGAGACAGCTAGAGAGGGAACACAAGCAGAGGAGTGGGAGAGGGAGAAGCAGGCTCCTGGCCAAGCGGGGAGCCTGATGTGGGGCTCGATCCCAGGACCCTGGGATCACGACCCGAGCCGAAGGCAGACGCCCAACGACTGAACCACCCAGGCGCCCTTACCCATTGATTTCTAAGAGTTCTTTGTGTTTTAAGGATATCAGCCGTTTATTTGTGAGATATTGCAAATATACTCTCCCAGTTTCTCATTTTTGAATCATGCACAGGATTTTTAAAATTTTTTAAGATTTTAATTTTAATGTAGTCAAATTTATCAGTTCTTTGCATCATTCAGAATTTTGAATCATAGAAAGCCTTGGAATTTATTTGTGATACGGTGTGAAATAGGGCTCATTCATTTTTTTTTTCTTTTGTGAATATGCAGTTGACCTAGTATCATTTATTGAAAAATGAATTTTTTTCTGTACTGCTTCTTTGGTCATGAATCAGGTGTCTTTATATGCAGTTTCTTTTTGGATTCTTTTCTATTCCATTGTTTATTCATGTGCCAGTATGCTACTATCATTTAACTTATGAAGGAAGAAAAATTACCTCAAAGATAATTCTAACTTCTGTTAATGGAATATAAAAGATTATTTGAGAATATAAGGGTATGTTGAGTTTATATACTGATTAATTGATGAGGGACAAATTGACAGGAAGGAAGTAGAATTTGATTTACAAATTTTTTGCATCATAGTTGATGACCAATTTCATAAACAGGAACTAGTCTTGAAGATATGAACAGTCCTTAATGATTAATGCAGTTTCCTCCTTTCTTATTATATAACTAGGTTTTTCATAATGTGACAATCCTAAATTACCAAAGCTTAATTAGTTTAATTCATTTAAAACATTAATCCTTTCTACCTCTAGTAAGACAGATTGACCTAGCAAATGGTATTATATTGTAACTTTTATGATTGAATGATGAGAACAGAATCTACTCTACTGACATTTAGAACAGGAAGAGACTTTAGAGATTAGTAATTTATGAAGCATTTTAATCTGTAGAGATGAATTTATGATTGCTTAAGAATTTATTATGGTTACATGGCTCCAGATAGACAACAATAGTAAATCAGTTGGCTAACTTATGCTTTCACCCTAATGGGACAAAACTTTTTGGTTCTTTTTTATTAAAAAGTAGTTTTTCTTGGGGTGCCTGGGTGGCTTAGTCAGTTGAGTGTCCGACTCTTGGTTTCGGCTTAGGTCTTTTTTTTTTTTTTTTTTTAAATTTTTTTTTTTTTTTTTTTGTGGGGGGGGAGAGAGAGAGAGAGAGCGCACATCAGGGGGAGTGGCAGGTAAAGCAGGTAGAGGGAGAAACAGGCTCCCCACTGAGCAAGGAGCCCAATGCAGGACTTGATCCCAGGACCCTGGGATCATGACCTGAGCTGACGGCAGATGCTTAACCGATTGAGCCACCCAGGTGTCCCTGGACTCAGAGTTGTGGTATCTCAGTGCAGAGTTTGCTTGAGATTCTCTCTCCCTCTTCCTCTGCCCCTCCCACTTGTGCTCTCTCTCTCAAATGAATTAATTGATTTAAAAAAAGTAGTTTTTTTTTCCCCACAGATTTTTA
The DNA here is from genome assembly GCF_003265705.2 of Callorhinus ursinus. Lineage (NCBI taxonomy): Eukaryota > Metazoa > Chordata > Mammalia > Carnivora > Otariidae > Callorhinus > Callorhinus ursinus. Next base: position 495,269 of record NW_027397179.1, on the reverse strand, counting down.
ACTCCTCTGTTCTTCCATTCCTGGAAGTAAAAACAGGTTTCTTCACTATCTTTTCTTTAAGTAATAATTTTATACCTGATCTCATCCAGAGTGCTTGTTTTCTTCTTTTTTTTAATTGAAGTATAGCTGATGCTTGTTTTCTTTTTAAAAAGCTTGTATTTTTTTCAGTCTTTGGAAAATATAAGTAAGTATTGCGAAGGGTCTTTCTCAAGTAGTATGATTATTTAGGCTGACTAACCCTCACTCTAAACTTAAATTCTCTGGATTTTATTTATATATTACCTAAGCTTTAAGAAAAAAATCTTTCAATTTTGGCTTAAATTAGACTACTAAAAGATTAGGTCAGGTTCTAAGAAAAATAAATTTCAAAGTAATGGTTCCATCACTGATTTACTTTAAAGCAATAAAGATTATTTCTGATTCTTAGTGGTATTTTCCTCTAGAAATTGCAGGATGACATTTTCTGTGGCATTGTAGAACTTTCCTCAGAGCCCATGTGACAGCACTCAGATGATCCCTGTTCATAAGTCATGTCCTAGATGAAAGAGTAATGAAGAGGATGTCTTCACTTTTTCCTAACCCTCACTGACTCTGGCACATGTGGGCACACAGTAGGCTTCCATAAAGTCTTTGATTACATATGTGATTTTTGTATTTTAAAAATAAGTGTGTGGTTGTTTATAAACCAGTAAAGAGGTTCTCTTTCTGTAGCGCAGTATGAAGTACTGCTTGGTAACTGTCAGAAAATCTTTGTAGAGCGCTTGATCTTGAATTCAGTGTGAAAACCAAGAGCTTTTGGTCCCAAAATATTATTTACTCTTGCTTCATCTAATCAGTATGCTTTTATTTTCTGTTGCTTCTAGACCAAGAGCAGTGATGACCTCTTAGCTGGAATGGCTGGAGGGGTGACAGTGACTAATGGTGTTAAAGGAAAGAAAAGCACCTGCCCTTCCACAGCATCTTCAGCATCAGCCTCTGCCATGACCACCGTGGAGAACAAATCCAAGATCAACACAGGTATGGGTGGCATTCAGAGTAAAACTGCTTTTTTGTTTAAATAGCAGAGTGCAGTGGTATTTAAGCGGTTCTATTACTTACAGAAAATGTTCGACATGTACAAAAGTATTTGTATTTCATCCCCGTGTACTCATCACCCTTGTCAACCAATGGCCGGTCTTAATTCCTTAACATCCACCTTCCCTCCTCATTATTTTGAAGCAAATTACAAGTGTCCTATAATTTCATGTGCAAATACGTAATTATCTTTGAAAGGTAAGGATTCCCCTAAAAATATTAAACAATACCACTATCAGCCCTTAAAATAATTAATAGTAATTCCTCAAATCATAAATATAAATATAAAGAAATACTTATTCAGATTTCCAACTTTTTCTTTTTTTTTTTTTAAAGATTTTATTTATTTGAGAGAGAGAGAATGAGAGGGGGGAGGGTCAGAGGGAGAAGCAGACTCCCCGCTGAGCAGGGAGCCCAGTGCAGGACTCGATCCTGGGACTCCAGGATCATAACCGGAGCCGAAGGCAGTTGCTTAACCAACTGAGCCACCCAGGCGCCCTCAAATTTCCAGCTTTTTCGTAAATACTGCATATGTGTATTTACTGACTCTGGATCAGGATTCAGTTAAGGTCCATTTATAAATTGTTAACTCTTCCTTAAATCTATTTTTTTCTTACAATTTAATTTTTATAGAAATATAGGTTGTTTGACCTCTATTTTCCCGTGATCTGGATTTTGACGTCACATCTCCTTGATGTCCTTAACCGTGTTCCTTTGTTCATTTACTGTTAATATCATTGGATCTAGAGCCTTGATGGGACAGATTCAGGTTCCTTTTTTTTCCCCCAAGACTCCTTCATACATAATAGTTGTCCACCCACCAGTAGGCACATCATTTCTGGTTGTCTGTCTTTCCAAGATGTTAGCAGCCTTTGATGATCAATGCCTGGATCCATTCATTCCTGTTCTACCATTCTCTCTTCATTCATTAGCAGCAGTTTGACTTTAGATTTGATGGAGTCCGTAAATGAACTCAACATGTAGTCCAAGGAGTAATGCTATCATATTTTACTTTTTTTTTTTTTAAACATTTGATTTTTATTTATTTGACGGAGAGAGAGACAGCGAGAAAGGGAACACAAGCAGGGGGAGTGGGAGAGGGAGAAGCAGGCTTCCCGCTGAGCAGGGAGCCCGATGCGGGGCTCGATCCCAAGACCCTGGGATCATGACCTGAGCCGAAGGCAGACACTTAACGACTGAGCCACCCAGGCGCCCCTATCATATTTTACTTCTTACACTTTAAAACTTCAGTAAACACAAGATCATGTGTTTTTATTTATTTATTTTATTATTTATTATTTATTTATTTTTTAAAAGATCTTATTTTTAAGTAATCTGTACGCCCAACGTGGGGCTCAAACTCACAACCCTGACATCAAGAGTCACGTGCTCCACTGACCAAGACAGCCAGGCGCCCCAAGATCATTTGTTTGTAATACAGCTGATGAAAGCACATTGGCAAAAATTATAGCAGACCTTCTTTATCATCATTTTTTAGGCCGTTAGCCCATGTATGTATTAGCCTTTTTCGTAGCCCAGGTTTACCTACTGTCTTCTGTCCTACTTTGATCTTCTGTGGACTCATCTTTCTATCCCAGCTCACACCCCCCTGCTAGTTATAATAGTCATGTGGTATGATCATGAGGAAGGCACTGTTACACCAGGCACCATTCCATTTTATCCTCACTATAGCCATAGGAGGTAGAGGCTATTATTATGCTCATTTTAGAGTTGTGAGAGCTATGCTTAAAGCTTAAGTATCTTGCCTAAGGCCTTGTATTCATTTGCTCAGAAAATATTTATTGGGTACCGTACCCCGTTGTACCAGGCTTCAATGCTGGTGGTGGAGCAAGGACTGCACCTTAGGTCTTTTATGCTCGAGCCTGAGGTCATCACCACACTTAACACTGCAGCCTGTGTCGTAAGAAGGGAATTAAGTACTTTTTTTTTAAGATTTATTTATTTATTTGAGAGAACGAGAATGAGAGAGAGAGAGAGTACATGAGGGGGGGAGAGTTAGAGGGAGAAGCAGGCTCCTCGCCGAGCAGGGAGCCTGATGCAGGACTCGATTCCAGGACTCCAGGATCATGACCTGAGCCGAAGGCAGTCGCTTAACCAACTGAGCCACCCAGGCGCCCAGAAATTAAGTACTCTTAATAACCGTCTATAGCTCTTCTTATTTCCAGCTTTTAGAATTTTTTTTTCTTTTAAATGTTTTATTTATTTATTCATGAGAGTCAGAGAGAGACAGGCAGAGGCAGAGGGAGAAGCAGGCTCCCCGCCTAGCAGGGAGCCCGATGCAGGACTCGATCCCAGGACCCTGGGATCATGACCTGAGCCGAAGGCAGACGCTTAACCATCTGAGCCACCCAGGCGCCCTCCAGCTTTTAGAATTTATTGGGAGAGCTCCCTTGCATTTGTACCCTGGTTCCCTTCTGACCAGTGCTACCTGCCCTCCAGCTGAATTCAGTTCTCTCCTCCCTGGATCCATTGCCTCTACTGGAGGCAGCTTTGTACGTCCGTATTAGTTTGTTAAGGCACCCATAACAAATTACACAGACTGGGTGGCTTAAATAACAGACATATAGTTTCTCACCAGAACTGGCTAGAAGTCTGAGATCAAGGTGTCGGCCAGTTTGATTTGTTCTGAGGCCTCCCTCCTTGGCTTGTAGTTGGCTCTCTTCTCGTTGTCTCCTCACATGGTCACCCCTCTCTCTGTGTCTGTGTCCCGGTCTCCTCTTCTTACAGATACCAGTCTTTATGTGATCTTTGGATTAGGGCCCACCGTAACAAACCCCGTGGTAATATAAGTACCTCTCTACGTTATTTACTCTTTTCCCAAGTAGAGTCAGTTCTGAGGTACTGGGCGTCACGGCTTCAACATATGAATTTGGAGGACACAGTTGAGCCCCTAACAACATCCTTAACTCTTCAGTTGATCTGCTCTACCTTTATTTATTCCCCGTGACTTCTCTAAGACCATTTCACCTGTCTGTCACTCAGATTCTTCCATCTACTCACTGGGTACAATAATCCCAGAAGGGGAGCTTTTCTTTGTCATGTTCTCTCTCTTCCTTTCTTGTTCCTTTACCTCTCCTTTCCTTTTGGGGCATTATCAATCCCTCCCCTCATTACTGTCTCCTTTCCTTTTGTCTTTCAGGCATGCCCAGATCTTTTCCTTCTTAGGATGGGTTTTGGTTTGGAAAAGAAGGATGATTGGTACTGTCTACAGAAATGGGGGAGAGAATGAATACTTCGGTTATACCACCCTTTTCCTTTTTTGGCCTCCATTTGCAATTGTTTCTCCTCATCTTGTTACTTTTACCTTGTAAATCTGTTACAGATGTATCATCCCTTCTGTGTTCTTGCGAGATCCCGATCTCACTACCCAAATGTAGGCCCTCCTTCGCTTTTACTGCTCTTCTGCCCACCTTCCTCCTTGACTGCTCTTCTTCCTCAGATGTTTCACTTAGCATTGTCTGAATTCATTTTCATAAAAATGCTGTTCTCCATGTGTCTTTCTTGCTCCAGAACATTTATTGAACATTTACGGTGGGATTCACTAAATTTCCCTTGGTGTTCAGGGCCCCATAAAAACTTCCCCTGCTGCTTCCATTCATTGTATGACCTTACTTTTCCTTGCTGTGTGTCCTGTTCACTTCTGCTTCCTCATCCTGTCCTGTGGCCAGCCAGAATTCCCTCCCCTGCTCTACACCTCATCCCTGGCAGAATTACTGGCTGTCTTCCTATACCACATCGACCTTTTTCTCCCTCTTAACCTCTGCAGCCTGGTGCCTGCCACATAAAAAACTGTCAGGTTCTTAAGAATACTTACGGGATTAGGTCTAGGTCTTATTTTACAAAGTAAAAAGCAGCTAATTATTTCTTAAGTTTTAATAGGTAAGCATATTCCTGTTCTTCCTGTATTAAACACACGATCATGTCAGTTTTCACAGGTTTAGAATTTTAGCAGTCAGGTAATAGTGATTCATGTAGCATATTTGATAATGTGCCATCATTAGTTAGCATTAGTACATTATTGTTTTCTAACATTTAGGGAGGCAGCATAACATACTTCTTAAGTTTCAGATTCTGGAGCCAGACTGCCTGCATTTGAATTTCGGCTCATCCACTTACTACATGGGGGGTGTTGGCAGATTCTTTAGCATCTCTGTGTGTGAGTTTCTTCATGATGATAATAATGAGGCTTGTATAAATTAATGTATGTGAAGTGTTCATCTGTGTGTGTGTAAAGCAAGTGCTAAGTACACATGAGCCTTATTATAATTAATGTTATTGGTACTATGTACGTGACATGCTATGATGTGAAAAACTTTTTGCACTTAACTTTGATCATGCTTTGTGTTTATCATAGGTAGCTTAGATTTTTTGTTTGTCCGGAAGCCGCCTTTCCCTTCTTGCTCATCTGGGATCTCTCTTTACCATCTGCTTCTACTGTTAGTTTGCTACCTGACTGGTTAATCCTAGAGTCCGCTTTATCTAGCTTGCCCTAGAATACTATGCCCTTGGACATTTGTTTAAAGCCATGGTTTAGGATTCAAGTTAATGTGCAACTTTTTTTATGTAATAGATTTATTGAGATATAATTCACATTTTGTAAAATTCACCCTTTTAAAGTATACAATTCAGTGTATAACTTCTTTTTTATTAATAATTAAAAGATGAATGATCTGGTTTTGAGGAAACGGAATTTTACAGTAACCAGAACCTAACACAAGATTAATGTCGGTCAGAATCAATGTGTAGGTCTCTAGATCTCATCTGATTAGACCTCGGGCATAACCTCTGTGCCTTTTCTTGCTAATATTTTTGCCTTCCATTCTTTGTTTTAAACACTTAGGCACCAGTTCTTCAACCAAGCGGAGCACTTCCATAGGTAATAAAGAATCCGGTTCTACTAGAGAAAGATTACGTGAGCGTACCCGACTAAGCCAGAGCAAAAAACTACCTTCTGCAGGTCAGGGAGCTAATGACGTGGCATTGGCCAAGCGTTCCCGCAGCCGCACGGCTGCAGAATGTGACGTTCGCATGAGCAAGTCTAAGTCGGACAATCAGATCAGTGACAAAGCTGCTTTGGAAGCCAAAGTGAAAGATCTTCTTACTTTGGCAAAAACCAAGGATGTGGAAATCTTACATTTGAGAAATGAACTCCGAGACATGCGTGCTCAGCTGGGCATTAATGAGGATCATTCCGAGGGTGATGAAAAATCTGAGGAGAAGGAAGCCATCATTGCTCACCAGCCAACTGATGTCGAGTCCACTTTACTGCAGTTGCAGGAACAGAATACTGCCATCCGGGAAGAACTCAACCAGCTAAAAAACGAAAACAGAATGTTAAAGGACAGGTTGAACGCGCTGGGCTTTTCCCTAGAGCAGAGGTTAGACAATTCCGAAAAACTGTTTGGTTATCAGTCCCTGAGCCCAGAAATCACCCCTGGCAACCAGAGCGATGGAGGAGGGACCCTGACCTCTTCAGTGGAAGGCTCTGCCCCTGGTTCCGTGGAGGATCTCTTGAGCCAGGATGAAAACACCCTCATGGACCATCAGCACAGTAACTCTATGGACAACCTAGACAGCGAGTGCAGTGAGGTGTACCAGCCTCTCACGTCGAGCGATGATGCCCTGGACGCACCATCGTCCTCAGAGTCTGAAGGCGTTCCGAGCATAGAGCGCTCCCGGAAGGGGAGCAGTGGCAACGCGAGTGAAGTGTCCGTCGCTTGCTTGACAGAAAGGATACATCAGATGGAAGAGAACCAACACAGCACAAGTGAAGAACTTCAGGCAACTCTGCAAGAGCTAGCTGATTTACAGCAGATAACCCAGGAACTGAATAGTGAAAATGAAAGGCTGGGAGAAGAGAAGGTTATTCTTATGGAGTCTTTATGTCAGCAGAGTGATAAGTTGGAACACTTTAGCCGACAAATTGAATATTTCCGCTCCCTTCTCGATGAGCATCACATTTCTTATGTCATAGACGAGGATGTGAAAAGCGGACGCTATATGGAATTAGAGCAACGTTATATGGACCTAGCAGAGAATGCCCGTTTTGAACGAGAGCAGCTTCTCGGTGTCCAGCAGCATTTAAGCAATACTTTGAAGATGGCAGAACAAGACAACAAGGAAGCTCAAGAAATGATAGGGGCGCTCAAAGAACGCAATCACCATATGGAGCGAATTATTGAGTCTGAGCAGAAGGGTAAAGCAGCCTTGGCAGCCACATTAGAGGAGTACAAAGCCACAGTGGCCAGTGATCAGATAGAGATGAACCGCCTGAAAGCTCAGCTGGAGAATGAAAAGCAGAAAGTGGCGGAGCTGTATTCCATCCATAACTCTGGAGACAAGTCTGATATTCAGGATCTCCTGGAGAGTGTCAGGCTGGACAAAGAAAAAGCAGAGACTCTGGCTAGTAGCCTGCAGGAAGACCTAGCTCACACCCGAAATGATGCCAATCGATTGCAGGACACCATTGCAAAGGTACTGTTCAGGTAGATAAAATGTTCTGGAGCAGCATTATGCAGCTGCAGTACACACCGTACTTACTGAAAGCCAGTATCACTTGTGTGATGTATCACTTATTTTATTTTATTTTATTTTATTTTTATTTTTATTTATTTGACATAGACACAGCGAGAGAGGGAACACAGGCAGGGGGAGTGGGAGAGGGAGAAGCAGGCTCCCCGCTGAGCAGGGAGCCCAATGCGGGGTTCGATCCCAGGACCCTGGGATCATGACCTGAGCCAAAGGCGGATGCCAAACGACTGAGCCACCCAGGCGCCCCTGTCATTCACTTTTTTAAGGCTGATTTTGTTTTAAAGCTTGAGAATGGTTTTCTTTATTGGGATATAGTCAAAAGTATTCTTAAAATAATGTCACTTTCACTCACTTGCGTTTTGTTACTGTTTTCCTGCCTGTGAGAGGAAGGGACTAGAATGACAACAACAGAATTTGTCTCTAATCTGGGTGTGCCCAGGGGGTCATATCATGCAGTTTTACCTCCTCATCTCTGATGCATTTTGGCATAGGAAAGATGAGAGCCAGTAGACCTGTCTGTGGGATCAGTAATGTCTCCCCCTTTTCCTGTGGTTGTAGTTTTTCAAATAGAGTTTTTTTTGTTTTTTTTAAAGATTTTATTTATTTATTTGAGAGAGAGAATGAGAGATAGAAAGCACAAGAGGGAAGAGGGCCAGAGGGAGAAGCTGACTCCCCGCTGAGCAGGGAGTCCGATGCGGGACTCAATCCCGGGACTCCAGGATCATGACCTGAGCCGAAGGCAGTCGCTTAACCAACTGAGCCACCCAGGCGCCCTCAAATAGAGTTGTTTTGAGTTAAAAAATATTTTTGGAGTATGGTGGTTCCTGTTTGTTAGAGGGCTGTCTTGTTGCTGGCGAGGACCTTAGCGATCATGGGTCCAGCCCCCTTGTTTTACATCTACCACAATAATGAAGACTCCTGCAGAACTACAGCTGGGGTTGCTGGCGCTGCGGCCAAGGGTCTGTGCCCCATGTGATTGCTGATGCAGGGTTTATTTGCATGAGTTATCCAATGATTCTGTCTTACATTTTATGTCTTATTTTAGTGCAGTGATTTTTAAAGTAAGAAACATTAGTATATCTTTGGCCAAAATTCAAATAATTTAAATTATTTTAGTGATGATGTTTAGAGATACAATTTAGGGAATGTATTATTTGTTGGAGCATATGTGTTGGAGGGCACTTTGAGCTGATACTTCTGCAGCGACAGTATTTGAGAATTTGTTTCCATTTTTATTTTGGTAATGAAACTGTCACACATCAGACTTTTTTTTTTTTGGTGGGAGAGGATGTTAATTATTAATCAAATGCATGCCTGCTGTCCAAACTTTGGAGAAGGAAAAATTACCAAAATTTCCTCATAACCTAGTTAAGTTCAGTGATATGTCAATATAATTTGTCAGTGATGTGGCAACAAATTATGCTTAAGCATATTACGTAAAATCCTATATTATTGTAGAGTGCTTTTTCATACTTTCAGACAGTTTTTACACAGGTGGTTTTAGTTCATACCCAGCAGTTCACGCTCAGCTTCCTTTGGAACAGTGTATACTTCCATTCTGGAATTTTTCTTAGAGCAGCTGTCACTTTTCTAATCCGCACCATCGATTCCGTATAGGTAGAAGATGAATACCGAGCCTTCCAAGAAGAAGCTAAGAAACAAATAGAAGAATTGAATATGACATTAGAGAAACTAAGATCAGAGCTAGAAGAAAAAGAGACAGAGAGGAGCGACATGAAAGAAACCATCTTTGAACTTGAAGATGAAGTAGAACAACACCGAGCCGTGAAACTCCATGACAACCTCATTATTTCCGATTTAGAGAGTAAGTGATGGGGGGACCTTTTCACTCCTTTTTGTCTTACCCATCTCAGCGAGTGGGGATAGTTGGCATTCAGTAACAGAATGGAATGCTCTGACTGCTGCAGTGATGCACGTGCAGTAGACGGTACCCAGCAGAAATAGGCATGTGGCTAAGCGTGTTTCACACAGTAGGCAGTCATCTTTGGACTGCTCTGTTTTTTTTCCCCTAAGGAAGAAGCATTGCTTTTTTTTTCGTTAAGTGGAAGCATTGCTTTAAAACTGTGCTTAGTTATAGAAAATCGTGTGAAGGAAAAGCTGATTGTTATTTCTAGGTCTTAGGAAAAGCCATTTATTGTTTACTTTTAGTGATTGCAAGTATACTGAGACAAATCGATCCTTCATAATCTTATGTCTAAGGCACAGGTATTTATTTGTTGTCTGATTTTCCTCCCTACCAAGGAGATTTTATGATCTGGTAAAATTGAAACTCTAATTTTAAGTTGCTTTAAGTTTTTTGAAACTATTTGATAATTATTTCAGACTATTTATAAAAAAGTTACAAAAATAGTGCAAAGCATTTCTGTGTTGACAGTTTGTTGCGGAGCAGAAATTCGGGTGATTTTAAAATGGCTTCCCACAGACTATTTATTATGTTGCAAGTGAGGAAAAAGAAACAGCCAGAAATTATACAGTGGAAAAATTTGGGCAACACTTTCGTTCATTGTGTAAGTGACAGAGGCACACAGAATCGGACTCAGCATCAGCTAAGCCGTATTCTGGCTGAGGCATAACTTCAATTAATCATAAAGAACATTAAATAGATAAAAAATAAAGTATGTTTTACTAAAAGCACAAGAAGTGCTGTAGTCCTCAAAAATGCCAATGTCGTACAAGGCAAAGTTCCAGATTAAAGGGGCCTAGGGAGACATGACAATTAAATGTAATGCCTTTGTCTAGGCTGGGTCTAGTACTATAGGGAAAATGCTATAAAGGATGTTATGACAAAACTGGTCAAAACTAGATGCTAGAGGGCACTTGGGTGGCTCAGTTGGTTAAGCGACTGCCTTCGGAACAGGTCATGATCCTGGAGTCCCGGGTTCGAGTCCCGCATCTGGCTCCCTGCTCAGCAGGGAGTCTGCTTCTCCCTCTGACCCTCCCCCCTCTCATGTGCTCTCTTTCTCTCATTCTCTCTCTCAAATAAATAAATAAAATTAAAAAAAAAAGATGCTAGATAAACATATGTATAAGCTTATGAAGTTGATAACCGTACGGTGTTTACGTAAGTAAATGTCTCTATACTCAGGAACCACACACTGAATAGTTAGAGGTAAAGAACCATGATGTATATCCTTTTTTTTTTTTTAAAGATTTAATTAATTAATTTATTTGACAGAGAGAGACACAGCGAGAGAAAGGGAACACAAGCAGGGGGAGTGGGAGAGGGAGAAGCAGGCCTCCCGCAGAGCAAGGAGCCCGATGTGGGGCTCGATCCCAGGACCCTGGGACCATGACCTGAGCCGAAGGCAGACGCTCAACGACTGAGCCACCCAGGCGCCCCAGGGAGATCTGAAGTAGTTCCAAGACAGAGTGGCTTATCTGCAGGAGTCCTAAACAAGTCTTGTAGTCCTGAGCTCTGGCTAGTTGGCCCCATTTCTCTGGATTGACCCCAGGGTTATTTAGAACATTCTGAGACATTTGGATACTAAAGTAGCTGACTGTGGGACTGTTTTCTTGAAGATAGTGATAGTCCTGCAGATAAAGCTTTCTTATCTGAAATTTTAAAAAACTTTCAGCTTAACATTTATATCTAGTCTGTATTTCATTGTCTGTGAACTGAGAGGATTTATTTAACTTTATTTCCTAAATATAAAAGGTTCTAAAGTTTTTCAGATTAACTTGGAAGTTGAGTGCATTTTCCATTTAGTACTGATAACGGCCTTTTCCCTTGCAAGACTTTTGATTTGAACATGGGAAGAGTGACATCTTGTGGTAACTGGGGTAATAGGTAGAAAAATAGCTGATAAGGATCCCTGGGATGAAAAATCATTGCCAAAATAAAATTATGTTAACATTATGTGGATTTTAATTATTAAGTGGCTGAAAATCCTGAATAAAATTTCTTTTTAGCCACGTAGCTTCTCCCCCCAGTTTTTTGGAATGAAAGTTCAAATATCCAGAAATACTGGTAGCATGGTATAGTTAGCACCCACTGCCTAGATGTAACAGTTATTAATGTTTTGTAGTATTTACCTCCTGTGTGTGTATGTGTGTGTTTAACTGAATCAGCTGACAGTAAGTTGTAGACCTCATGACATGTAATATTTCAGTACGACTCCTAAATATTCTCCTCGTAATCATATCTAGTAAAATTTGACATAATTCCCTAGTATCATCTAATAGCTCATATTCACATTTTCTCTGCTCTCCCCAAAATGTCTTATAGTTTTCTATAGGAACCAGGATCCAAGCAAGTTTCATAACAAGCAAGTATTACATAAAACTAGTTGTTATATCTCTATAGTCTGATAGGAGTTAATTTATTTCTTAGCAAATTCTAGCGCTTGGGATTGATGCTAAATCAGCACTTAGAATAAGGGACTTGCTGTTAATTGAGAAATTGAACTTTTTTTTTTTTTTAAATTTTATTTTTAAGGGGGGACCTGGGTGCTACAGTTGGTTAAGCATCCAACTCTTGGTTTCGGCTTAGGTCATGATCTCAGGGTCCTGGAATTGAGCCCTGCCTCGGGCTCCGTGCTCAGCACAGAGTGCACTTGAGATTCTCTCTCCCTCTCCCTCTGCCCCTCCACTCGTGCTGTCTGTCTGTCTCTCAAATAAATAAAGCTTTTTTTTTTTTAAAGGATTTTATTTTGAAGTAATCTATACACCCAGCATGGGGCTTGAACTCAAAACCCCAAGATCAAGAGTCGCACACCCCACTGACCGAGCCAGCTAGGCGCCCCGAAAAATTGAGATTTTCTTTTGTGGAATATTTTAGCAGCCATTACCATGGTCAACTTTAGAACTTTTTCATCACCCTAAAAAGAAACCGTACGCCTTGGTAGTCACTCCTCACCCCAAAATGATCCTGACTTCGGAATTTAGTGGGCAGAAATTTATTTATTTATTTTCATTTTTATTATTTTTTAAAGATTTATTTATTTGAGAGAGAAAGAGTGCCAAGTGCCCAAGTGGGGTGAGGGGCAGAGGGAAAGAATCTGAAACAGACTCTCCGCTGAGCAGGGAGCCCAACATGGGGCTTAGTCTCATGACCCCGAGATACGACCTGAGCTGAAATCAAGAGTCGGATATTTAACTGACTGAGCCACCGAGACACTCTGTAGACAGGATTTTAAAGCAGCAGTTGTAACTGTACTAGGACATTGAGGAAAATCTGCTTATAATGAATGAATAAATAGCAAATCTCAGCAGAGAAATAAAAACTATAAAAAAAAACCTAATATGTATTCCAGAACTGAGAAATTTAAATAAAAAGTTTACTGATTTCATTTAAACTGCAAAGTAGAGATGCAGAAGAGTCAGTGAACTTAAAGATCAGTCAGTTAGGCACTATCCAGTCTGAAGGAGATAGAGAAAAAAGACTGAAAAAAAAAATGAGTAGAGCTTCAGTGAGTGTGGGACAGTATCACAAGGCATAAGATGTATTTGGAAACCCAGATGACTTTCCAGATAATGTCAGTGCCATATTGCCTAGACCTGGCCTGCAGTACTTTTTCGTAGTGTTTGGATTTAGCATTCCAAACTAGAAAGATCTGACGTAAAATTCACTCAGTAAACACTGTTAAGACTTCCGGCTCAAGATGATGGCCTGAGGCCATACATGTACTTCCTCTCCCTCCTAAAGTCTTAGTGAAACGGGTCCTTATATTTTCTTCTATAAAAATTACAATGATAAAAATTACAATGAACCTAAACCAAAGATAGAAAATAGGTGAGGGGTCTCATCAGTAGATCAACAATTTTGAGTAACTTCTGGAATAGATAAAGCAGATGGAATTGGGGATATCAAGAAATCAAACAGCAGAAAAACCTATGGTGTAGGAGAACACAGAAGCTCTGAGTAGTGATGTTCCCAGCCTAACTTTGGGGATGGGGGTTCCTCAGAGATCATAGGGCCTGGGAACAGTAGCAGTTTCAGGCTGTGGTGTAAAGGATTGCCAGAGTTTGTACTGCCCTCTCCTCTATAGGGTGCTGGCTCTGGTGTTTGCCCCCAGGCTCGGATTCTTTTTCTAAATAAGGGGGAATATGGTGTCAGGGGCTCCTGCCATGATGTTACTATGAGGAAAAGAAGTAGTAAAGCCTGCCCTGAAGTAACGGCAGGCTGCCATGTTGTGTTGGAGAAATGAAGACCACACATAGGGAAAAGCAGTTTGGCCCAGTGGTGAAACGGGTGCACACACACACACACACAAACACACATACAGACACCCACACCCCACCTCACCCCTGTTGCCTTGGTTGAAGCCACCCACTGTATGTCCTTGTACCTCTGGAGGAGGGCCCCATGTAGGAATGTGTCATCAGCAGAGCCTTTAGCCAGTATCGAAGGGAGAGGCCAGTGGTTAGAACAGTGGCTTTCACAGTTGAGAAACACGTAGAAGTCACTAATATTAATTATCCTTGTCCTTTATAAGTGGGTAAGGCCAACCAGGACTTAGTATCTTCCAAGAGAAACAGCAGAAGGAAACAACTCAGCTGAGCCCAAAGAAATAAAGTTAGTGACTTGACTCACCACTAGTCCAGCAAACCAATGCTGATTGGTGTTGAGGGTTAGTGGCACCAGGGAGATCTCAGGTGTGGCTCAGGTGATGTGGTGATGTACCCATTTGTTACAATGAATTTATCAACAACTTAGTATTTGTGTAGTTATGCTCTGTGTGTGCTTGCAAGTATGTATAGCTCCTTTCATGCCCTCTGTAGTTCCTGAGATTGGGGACCAGGGCCTGACATCTAGCACAGGTCTTGCACTTTTATGTGGAACACTAGTGACGGTTGTAAACAAGGGTGGCCTGAGAGAAGAGAAGTAGCAGAAGGAATTGAGGAGTGTAGTATAATTCTGTGGTGGGAAGAGCCTTTTTAAAAAATATGGGGAAGGGGCACCTGGGTGGCTCAGTTGGTTAAGCATCCAACTCTTAAACTCAGCTCAGGTTTCAATTTCAGTGTCATGAGTTCAAGCCCTGCATTGGGCTCCATGCTAGGTGTGGAGCCTATTAAAAAAAAAAAATGTTAAAGAATACTGGGAAGCCATAAAGGAAAGTCTCTTATTTGACTGTATAATTGAAATGTTCAGTTCAGCAAAACAAAAGTACCATAAATAAAGGACATTGGGAGAAATATTGGTAACACATATCAAATATATAAAGAGATTATATACATGGGTGATATTGGGGTAATCCATTAGCTAACAAAAGCGTATGAATAGATAAGCAGAAAAGATGAAAAAAGATGCTTGATTTCACTAAAAAAGCAAAGAAACTCAAAACAAGATGCCAATTTTCACTTAGCAGGTGTGGAAAGTAAAAAAGATTGATAGTGTAGGAGAGGGGAAAAGGGCCCTCTCATGTACTGTTGGAAGGAGTATAGATTATTGCAGCCTTTTTGGGGTATTGATCAACATTTAAAGTACAAGAGTACTTTAGCAATCCACTTCCAGAAATCTGTTCTTTAGAAACATTCTTATAAGTTTGCAAATGTAAACTTAGATATGTATGTTGCAGAATTGCTGCTTTACCACAAAAACTTGGAAACTACCTCTACTTCCAACAGTTGAGATCTAGTAATAACCCATGTGCACAGTGCATCCCTACTGTGGCTGCCATTTTACCAGTGAGGACAAATTAGGCAGCTCTGTGTGTACAGCACAAAGTGCCGTAGATGGAATAAAGCAGGTAATGGTGCAGTAGAGTATGAGCCATGTGTATTAGTTCTGTAATTAAAATCATAAATATTTTAAATACAACATTACACTGAAATGGTGGCCAGGCATAATGATGTTCCTTAAGATACACTGATTTCAGTGTATCCTGTACAATAAATTTTATAACATGGTGACTTCTCAAAAAAATTTCTGCATTCTTGAGCTGGAACCTTCTAACGGATTAACTTGGGTCCTGTTGATAGTTTCGAATGGTCCTTCCTTCCTTCTTCCACTTCTAGAAATGTGTCCTCAAGTAATACCTGAACAGTTGTGTAAAGACACTTCCTGTGTTTATAACAAAAATTGTAGAACCATTGTATTTGTTAATAGGAGGTTGCTAAAATAAATTATATGTCCAGTTGATGGAATACTAACACAGCCATTAGATAGTGCTGCAGATCTGTATTTGTTGATAGATATCCATTATCTCCTGCTTAGTGGAAAGGCTTATGAAGAAGTATAAATACTATAATCCTATTTGAGGAAAAAAATTTACACACATGAAGTTTGGAAGGATATATGCCAAGTGTAAATAATGAGTTATTTATTTTTTTAAGGTTTGTTTATTTATTTTAGAGAGAGAGGGCGAGTATGCGAGCAGGGGGGAGGGGCCGAGGGAGAGAAGCAGACTCCCCGCTGAGTGTGGAACCTGGACGCTGGGCTCAGTCCCACAAACCCGAGATCATGACATGAGCGGAAACCAAGAGTCAGACACTCAGCCGACTGAGCCACCCAGGCACCCCATGAGTAACCTTATTTTTGCAACCCTTTTCTGTTTCCCAGACTTTTTGTTCTAAGCATGCATTACTTTTAGAATTGAAGGGGAAAAGTTCTACCTACTTTTTGGGGGGATGAGGAATAAAAATAAAGAAAAATAAAAGTAGTAAACAGTTCACTTGAAACTCATCTGTGTCCTCTTTTAGCATCAGGAATTCTGGTTTGGGGATAAAGCTGTGGCCTGGTGGCTGGATATACTGCCCATCTCCCCCCACGTACCCCTAAGGCATGGTATTTTATTTTTTATTTACTTATCTATTTTTTAATTTTTTAATTTTATTTTTTTAATGATTTTATTTATTTATTTGACAGAGGAGAGACACAGCGAGAGAGGGAACACAAGCAGGGGGAGTGGGAGAAGGAGAAGCAGGCCTCCCACGGAGCAGGGAGCCCCATGTGGGGCTCAAGGGCTCAATCCCAGGACCCTGGGATCATGACCTGAGCCGAAGGCAGACGCTTAACGACTGAGCCACCCAGGTGCCCCTAAGGCATGGTATTTTAACTGATTGTTTACACTTGTCCTTTCCCTTCCTCTAGAAGTTGCACCTGATGTTAGTTGGAGGTGCTCGATAAGGATGTAAGGGTCTGACAGCACTGAGGTATCAATAGTACCCTGAGGGTTTTCTTGGATTTGGAGGCCACGAAAGGTTGCTTGTGAACTTTCATTGATTTTTTTTCCCACAATTTTATTTATTTGACAGAGAGATAGAGAGCACAAGTAGGCAGAGCAGCAGGCAGAGGGAAAAGGAGAAGCAGGCTTTCTGCTGAGCAGGGACCCCAGTGTGGGGCTCGATCCCAGGACGTTGGGATCATGACCTGAGTCGAAGGCAGGTGCTTAACCGACTGAACCGCCCAGGCGCCCCAACCTTTCATTGATTTTTATACCCCCGGGAGCCATAGGTTGAGTCTGTGCTCATGGTAGCTCCCTAGTAACATCTGCATGTATCATGGGCATATAACTGGGCCAGAATGAAGGCCTGGTTGATTGTTCCTTCTTTGTCAGGGATGAGAGCTCTTAATGGTGAAAAGATTATGAACCCCATTATTAAATGGGCAGGGCAGTGCCCAGAATTGTCCAGAGCAAAGTTGGTCTAATACCAGTGAGAATAACAATTTACCTGATTTCTAGAATAAAAAATAACATTGTAAAATTGAATTATAATTTGTAATTAAAAATGAGATCATAGTAGTTCTTCCGTTCTTTGATAGAATGTAATGTTGCTTTTGAGTTGAAGACAGTAGATGGCAGTGTCCCCTCATTTTAGAAAAACTTGGAGGAGGAAGTTTTAGCGCATTTAGCGGCCCCAGACTTGAAGACTAACAGTGCCCTTCTGTGTGACCGTTAATTGGGCCAGATGGCAGTTTTGTTAAGCTAGTCTTCAAAACAAGAGCATACGTACATACTCCTTTGGTTTCCAAGGAGGAAAAGCCTGTTGTCATTTTTAATACTTTATGTTACAAAGTGAAAATACAGTTATGATTCATGAAGTTTAAGTCAAATTCCCTAGAAACACTTGTAGTGCACTTTATTTTGCCTAAATATGTCCACTGGCTGCCAGGTTCCTTTCCTTTCTGTTTAAAAGGATTAATAAGACATGCCAATAATAAATACATGGTGCTGAAAAGAATGCCTCCCCCTTTTCTAAAGATTTTATTTGTCAGAGAGAGCACAAGCAGGGGGAGTGGCAGGCAGAGGGAGAAACAGGCTTCCCACTGAGCAGGGAGCCCAATGCGGAGCCCGATGCGGGGCTCGATCCCAGGACACTGGGATCATGACCTGAGCTGAAGGCAGTCGCTTAACCAACTGAGCCACCCAGGTGCCCCAAGAAGAATGTCCTTTTAAGAGTAGTGATGATGTGGTCATGAATGTAGAGTTTGGGAAAGAGAAAAGAATAACAACCAAAGAAATGAATGAAATCTAGGATTTTATGACCAGTCTAAGATGGCCAGGTGGCTTAAAATGTCACCTGCGAATCAAGACACACCAGATGTTAAAAGTGAGCAGTAGTAAGATTTGCTGTGATTTGTCTTATGTGAATTATCTAAAGATACATAGATATGCCTTTTGTGACCAGAAAAAAAGGAAAACTGTTTCAGCTGAGGAGGAGAAATTCACTTTTTTTTTTTTTGCTTGCCTGTTTTAATTATAAAAGTTTTTGCATTTATTTATTTAGTTTTTAAAAGGTTTTATTTATTCATTTGATAGAGCACAGGCAGAGGGAGCAGCAAAGAGAGAGGGAGAAGCAGGCTCCCCACCAAGCAGGGAGCCCAGTGCGGGCGCCACCCCAAGACCCTGGGGTCATGACCTGAGCTGAAGGCAGAGGCTAAACCGACTGAGCCACCCAGGTGCCCCCCAGTTTTTGCATTTAAATATAGTGTAAATGAAAGGTGTAACTCCTAGTGTTCCCAACACTAGAAATATATCAGCTTCTGTCCTTTTTATCTGTGTCTGATCATATCACCAAGACCTTGAATTCATCTGTATGTAGGTCATACGGGAGCCGATGATCCATGCTGGTTTGAGTCATCCTTGCCTCCAGAGATATGGATCAGGGTATTGGACTCACTCACCAGTGTCTACTTTGCTCTTAACCAAATTGAATGGCCCTTTTGACCCTAAGTTTCCAGGTTAAATGAGGTCGGAAGCAGCTTGTACAGAGACAGACTTTTAAAATCTAATCTTTTTTTATGAAAACATCCTCTTCTCTGTCCCTAAGAGGGTAGGGACTATATCTTTTTTTCCCTTTCCCTTATATCTTAAGCATCTAGAAAAAAGCCTGGTACAAAGGAGGTACTTATGAGGTGTTTGTTGAGTTAATGTAAAGTTTGAACCCTTTTTATTTCAGAGGCCCCAACTTTGTTGAACAGTTTTGTGTTGATGAATGGAAGGGAGTTAACTACTGGCTACCAAAATTGGCCAGGTTTTCCTCCCATGTTTTATCTCATTTATTTTTTATTCAGGTTTAGAAAATGTATCATCATGACATAGTTATAATAATTATTACACATATATAATATCTGGGGGCACCTTCATGGCTCAGTTGGTTAGGCATCTGACTCTTGGTTTCAGCTCAAGTCATGATCTCAGGGTCATGGGACTGAGCCCTGCATTGGGCTCTGTGCTGAGCGTGGAGCCTGCTTAAGATTCTCTCTCTCCCTCTCCTTCTGCCCCTCCCTGCCTTGCTCATGTGCTCTCTCTCTCTCTCAAAAAAGAAAGAAATAAAAACTTAAAAAATTAAAAAAAATAAAAATATCTGAACACAAATGTATCAATGTTGAATTAAAGGTATCATGTCACAGAGGTTTACAGCAGAGCAGGTTCCTGATGGAATTGGGAGGGGGAAGATGAACAGTTTAAGAAAAGACAACAGCACACTCCTACTTTAGGGTGTTGATTAAAAGTTAATAATTTGTTGGGGCGCCTGGGTGGTTCAGTCGATAAGTGTCTGCCTTCGGCTCAGGTCATGATCCCAGGGTCCTGGGATCGAGCCCTGCGTCGGGCTTCCTGCTCTGTGGGAAGCCTGCTTCTCCCTCTCTTGCTCCCCCTGCTTGTGTTCCTGCTCTCACTGTCTCTCTCTCTCTCTGTCAAATAAATAAATAAAATCTTTAAAAAAAAAAAAAGTAATTTGTTAACCTAAGGAAGATTTTTTTTTAACGCCTTATTTATTTGAGAGAGTGAGAGAGGATGTGAGTTGGGCGAAGGGCAAAGGGAGAGGGAGAAAAGCAGACTCCCTGCTGGGGAGTGACTGGGGCTCCATCCCATGACCCTGAGATCATGACCTGAGCCGAAATCGCTCAACCAACTGAGGCACCTAGGTACCCCAAGAAGATTTTTTTTTGGAAAAGATTTTATTTTTAAGTATTCTTAAACCCTACATGGGGCTCGAACCCACAATCCCGAGATCAAGAGTCGCATGCTCTACCGACTGAGCCAGCCAAGCGCCCCCAAGATTTTTTTTTGAAGATTTTGTTTTTGAGTGATCTTTACATCCAACGTTGGGCTTGAATCCTCAACCCCAGGATCAAGAGTCGCATGCTCCACCGACAGCCAGCCAGGACAATTTTTTGATTACATGTGACACCTCACGAAGGTGTTCACTATGCCTAGGTTCCTGCTACTAAGTAAGTGTAAGGAATAGGAGGGAATGTTTACTCAGAAACACCAGTGTCTATAGTGATGATGTCCCTGATAATAAAGAGTTCAATTCTGTCAGTGGAATATTTTTTTAAAAAATCCTAGGTTCTGATTTTAGTATCGCTTTCTCTTGCTCCCTCCATTAGCCTGCATATTTATACATTTATCCCGTTTTACAGCCCTACCATGTGCCAGGTGTTGGAGCTGTGAAGTCACCACATAGCTCCTGACTTTGAAGTGTTTTCAGTCTAGTGGTAGAGACAGATGTGTAAAGAAATGTAACAGTGTTGGGAGCAACAGTCACAGAGTTGGAACACAGAAAGGATAGGGCTCTCCTGGAGGGGGTGGGGGGTGGCAGGCAAAGTCAGAGAATTTGTCACCAGATGTCAGTGCCTTTTCTGGTGCTTAAGCCATGAGAAAGTGCTCGGTCCCTGAGCTGTCAGGGTAACCAACTGTGATAGATTTACTGGGTGTCAGTTACCAGTGGGCTCCTCCTAAGGCATTTCCTCTTAAACATGGACTTTTGAGCAGAACTTCCAAATAGAATGTGACTTCCTGTACATTTCTGGTTCCAGGGGCACTGGGCTTGACTGGGCCTTCATGTTTGCATTCCCACTCTATCTAGAATGGTACTTTGCATATTAGTGGTACTCATTAATGTTTACAGTGAAAGCGGAATTGTTTAAGGAAAATTCATATTATGTAAGAAATAATTTAAGGAGTATTGATTTATTTTATGAATATATCACTTATTTTATAAAAAGACTTTCCATAGAATTAATGTAAATAGCAGCTCCCCAGAGAATTGTTTGTAAAAATTTTCTGATTCACCACTTTTCTGGAATTTATTCCAGTGTGTAAAATAAGCTATGCTTTCATAAAGAGTTTAGTTTAATAACCTTTTGATTAAAAGCTCACACTTTATTTTTTATTTTTATGAAGATTTTATTTATTTATTTGACAGAGAGACACAGGGAGAGAGGGAACACAAGCAGGGGCAACGGGAGAGGGAGAAGCAGGCCTCCAGCAGAGCAGAGAGCCTGATGCGGGGCTTGATCCCAGGACCCTGAGATCATGACCTGAGCCAAAGGCAGATGCTTAAGGACTGAGCCACCCAGGCGCCCCAAAAGTTCACACTTTAATAATAGTGTTATTTTGATTGGTAATGAGCCAACAATGTGTGTGTTTCTAACAATTGATTTTACTTAACTTTTTGTTTCAGAATTAAGACACTGAGGAAGGAAGCAATCCAGAAATTGTGATTTAAACTTGATACTTTCCTTAGAAAGTAATATTGGTTAATACTTGGATTGAACAGGGCGCCTGGGTGGCTTAGTTGTTAAGTGTCTGCCTTTGGCTCAGGTCATGATCCCAGGGTCCTGGGATCGAGCCCTGCATTGGGCTCCCTGCTCCGCGGGAAGCCTGCTTTCCCTCTCTCACTGCCCCTGTTTGTGTTCCCTCTCTCTGTCAAATAAATAAATAAAATCTTAAAAAAAAAATACTTGGATTGAACATTCTTTTTTTCTTTTAGAGTTTTGTATTAAAAATAAAAAGTCTTTGGACAGGATGACTTTTTTTTTGAATGTCATATTTAAATACCTGTCTTTATATTATTCCTTGGAACACAGCTTTAAGAATAAATATTTAAACTTCTGTGCTCTTTTCAGATACGGTTAAAAAACTCCAGGACCAAAAACATGACATGGAAAGAGAAATCAAGACACTCCACAGGAGACTTCGGGTAGGCTAAATCCTCATGTATTATCTCATTAGAATACCTAGGTTTCTGAAAGTTGAGTACAGTGTAGTCCTTGATCGTGTTAGCATTCATCTTAAGCTTCAGATACAGTTAAAATACTGATCCTACTGGGCTTTGGGCAGAAAGCAAATGCCATCATTTCAAGTTGGGATTGGTGCTAGATTCTGGATATAAGAATCTACTAGTAATTTATGAATGGTAATTTTAAAAAGATGGATTTAGGAAGCAAGTGTTATATTTTGGAAAGAAAAATTATTTGCTCTTGATTAGAAAGTGTCCCGAACCAAGCTGTTTTCGTCTGGGTTTTCTGTCTACTTTGAATTTGATCAGTTTGCCGACAGCAGTGCTACTCTGCTGCAGAGGTGGGGGAAGCTCATCTCCGAGTTTGGGTCATGCCTCAGTTACCAGGCTGTATTCATGGTGTCAGAAAATTGCTTTGGGGTAATGGATCCTGGGCCCGGGACTGGACAGCTGTGGGTCTGGTGGAAGCGACACCCTGGGGAGGCTTGTCCACCCAGTCACACCCGCATCCTCCGTGGCTGTGGGAAGCCACAGACTGTACAGTTCCTTAGCTTCTCTCTTTGTATGATTTTGTCTGCCTAGTTTGAGTTTAGTGTTTTTCTTCAGGCTTCCTCTTCCTTTTCCTTGACTTTTGATTTTTTTTTCCTGTTAGTTTTTGATGTCAAGATATTTATAGTTTTTCACTGTAAAATCTTTCAGTATGGTTCACACACCATTATTTACTTTTCAGAGGTAAAGTGCTGTAAATTTCGAACGATGTGTTTATTTTCATAAGACTTGTAAACTTGCATAAGGAAGGGAGACTTGACATTTTTGTCATTGATATTGATTGAGTACTCTCGTGAGGCAGAGCAGCTAGAAAGTCTTCTCATTAAGAACAAGTTCACTACTAATGATTGTATTACCTGTTAGCTGCTAGAAATGATAATAACAATTCTCTGAGATTTAAAATAAATTAATCATCATTTGGGATAGTGCATTACAGTGCAGTCATAAACACATTTTATTATTTTTAAGTAAGTCTTTATTGCTCTCTTTTGGAAATAAAAATTTAGTTTTTTAATGTAGGAAGAATCTGCGGAATGGCGGCAGTTTCAGGCTGATCTCCAGACTGCTGTGGTCATTGCAAATGATATTAAATCTGAAGCCCAAGAGGAGATTGGCGATTTGAAGCGTCGGTTACATGAGGCTCAAGAAAAAAATGAGAAACTCACCAAAGAATTGGAGGAAATAAAGTCACGCAAGTATGTTTTGAGAAACCACTTGTGCACTTATGTTTTAACAGAGAACGCTTAAATCCCAATTTTGTGATGTATTATGGAAAGAATGAGTGTGGGTCCTAGTGGAAGTTACTCAACTTTTCTGGCCTCACTTTATGACACCTGTAAAATAGCACAGTCTATATGATCTGTCAGAGTTGTTGTCAGTGCCTTAATTAACAGCTCTGGAGGGGCCAGACTGGTCCCTGGCACAAGGTACCTTCTAGTTCTCTCCTTTCCTGTATCTCCACACTCCAGCCCTCTTACTTTGCTTCAGGTTAATAGCCTCTGATTAAGGATGTGTACTGTGGAGGCAGATAGGCTTGACTCCTGCCCAGTTCTGCTTCTTACTAGCTCTGTGATCTTGGTCAGGGCCCTTAACTTCCCCAAGCCTCAGTTTGCTCATCTTTAACATGGAGACAGTACTACCTGCTTTACAGTGTTGTGTAAGGCTTAAAGGAGATCTGCCTGCATAGTGGCCAGGGCAATGATAAGTATACTTTATTTTATTTTATTTTAAGATTTTATATATTTGTTTGAGAGAAAGAGAGAGGGAAAGCACAGAGGGAGAGCGAGACGGAGAAGCAGATTCCCCGCTGAGCAGTAAGCCCAACGTGGGGCTTGATCCCAGGACCCGGGATCAGACACTTAACCAACTGAGCCACCCACGCGCCCCTACTTTAATAACTAGTATTATTAGAGACCCAAGCAAAGAATGCGAAGTGAGTTTTTTTCCATCACTCACTTGAGGAGTTTTTACTTATAACCACCTGAATCTCCATAGTAGTGTTTTTTCCCATTAACATAGAGATCACTGGGGGGCGCCTGGGTGGCTCAGTTGTTAAGCGTCTGCCTTCGGCTCAGGTCATGATCCCGGGGTCCTGGGATCGAGCCCCGCATCGGGCTCTCTGCTCAGAGGGAAGCCTGCTTCTCCCTCCCCCACTCCCCCTGCTTGTGTTCCTTCCCTCACTGTGTCTCTCTCTGTCAAATAAATAAATCGGGCTCCCTGCTCTGCGGGAAGCCTGCTTCTCCCTCTCCCCCTGCTTGTGTTCCCTCTCTTGCTGTGGCTCTCTCTGTCAAATGAATAAATAAAATCTTTAAAAAAAAAAAAAAGAATTTGATTATCCAGGGGCGCCTGGCTGGCTCAGTCAGTAGAGCATATGACTTGATCTTGGGGTCATGAGTTTGAGCCCCAGGTTGGGCATAGAGTTTACTTTATAAAAAAAAATTTGATTATTCATTACTTTAACTAAATCTTAGGTAGACATAGGAAAAAATTTAGACAAATATTTATGGGGTTCCCTGGGTGACTCAGTTGGTTAGGCGTCTGACTCTTTTTTTTTTTTTTCCCCTAAAGGTTTTATCTATTTGACAGAGAAAGAGAGAGTGCACAAGTGGGCAGAGAGGCAGGCCGGGAGGCAGGCAGAGGGAGAGGGAGAAGCAGGCTCCCCACTGAGCAGGGAACCCGATGTGGGGCTCGATCCCAGGACTCTGGGATCATGACCTGAGCTGAAGGCAGCCGCTTAACCGACTGAGCCACCCAGGCGCCCCATAGGCGTCCGACTCTTGATCTCAGCTCAGGTCTTGATCTCAGGATTGTGAGTTCAAGCCCCTTGTTGGGCTCCATGTTGGGCGCGGAGCCTACTTAAAACAAAACAGGATATCCTTGAAAAGCTATCTTGTTTTATTGTTGCCTAGCTCTAGTGTATGGCCCAACGAAAAGTATCACTAAACCATTTTTCTTTGGCTTCCTTAAACAGAACGTGGATTGAAGTGGAGGATTATTGTTTCTCCACTTGGTGTAAGACTCATATTATATTACCTTTTTTCTGTACACCGTTAAAGAAATGGTGTATCAAAAATGTTTCATTCTTTTTTTTTTTTAAGATTTATTTATTTATTTGGGAGAAAGAGAGTGTGTGGCAGGGAGGGGCAGAGGGAGAGGGAGAAAGAATCTCAAGTGGACTCTGTGCTGAGCGTGGGAGCCCAACAGGGAGCTAGATCTCAGGACCCTGAGATCACAACCTGAGTCGAAACCAAGAGTTGGATGCTTAACTGGCTGCACCACCCCCTGGAAATGTTTCATTCTGACGTTAACCTGAGAAATTGAAATTTCTGCTCTTGAAGAATCATTCCATCAGGTCCTAAAGATGTCCTCGATGGAGCAGTAAATTAATTTTACTAAATGTCAGTCCTCGAGTATATACTCTGTTTAGCATTCCATGTGATGAATGGGAAGTATAGATAAAGCACTTCCACCGTTATCTGCTGTATACCCAAGTATGAGGTTGTCTCAAGAAAAGTGCTCTGTGACTGTTGGTCAGAAAACAACTCAACCTAAAACAAACTACAGATATTCAGACTTTGGTATTTGGTAGATATTCCTTGAAAATGAATGAAGAGAGACTGTCACTGTCACTTCAAGGAAAACAACTGACTGTATTTGTTGCTGTTGCTAAAATGTGGAAATTCAAGTCAATGTTAGGATTTTAGAAAACTTGTATCTGCCATCACAAGCTTGGCAGCTTCCGTATTTAAGAGTTTCCTGATGAGATCATTGGTGATATTAACAAATGTGACTTTTAAATAATAAATCCTATAATGACAGGTGTCAACATTTGGAAACTCCGTGTAATTCAGTGAACCAATATTTTCTGTAGGACCAGTGCGGTCACATATGGGTAAAAGATCCATTTCCAGTATAAGATAGACTAGAGGAATTTTAATGGACCGAGTAGGAAGAGTTTATTCACATGGTTTCAAATTCCACATTGCAACAAACTTTTAAGTAACTACCACTTGCTACATTTTGGTATAGTATCAAGGAAAAACAGCCTCGGTTGTCTAAGAAGCCACAGTTATCTATTTTAATATCATTAAAAGAATCTTTTCTTTTTCAACTGCTACATATCTGTGAGCCCTGTTCTTTTTTTATCTCACAGTATATTGAACAGAGATGAGAATCTAACAGTATTCTTTTTTTTTAATTTTTTTATTGTTATGTTAATCACCATATATTACATCATTAGTTTTTGGTGCAGTGTTCCATGAGAGAATCTAACAGTATTCTGTTAAGCCAGACATTAAAGAGATAATTAAAAATGTAAAAACACTGCTATTCTTCTTCCTCTTCTTCCTCCTCCCCTCCTTCTCCTACTTCTTCCTTTTTTTGGTTTTGGAAAATAGTTGTTTTTCATGAAAATATGTTGTATTGATAAATCCTGGGTTTATTTTTATTTTTAGATGAACTAAGTATTTTAAATATGTCTTAGTTTAAATTTCCATTATGATGTCAATAGATATAAGCCACATAAAGAAAAGCTCTTAGGGATCTTCAGTAATTTTTTAAGAGTGGAAAGGGGAAGAGTCTGGGTGGCCTAGTCGGTTAAGCATCTGCCTTCAGCTCGGTCATGTCCCAGGGTCCTGGGATCAAGCCCCGCTTTGGGCTCCCTCTGCCCCTGATCATGCTCTTTCTCTTGCTCACTCTCAAATAAATAAATGAATCTTAAAAAAAAAAAAAGTGGAAAGGGGCTCCAAGACCAAAAGGTTTGATAATCACTGTTACAGATTCTTTGTTAAAACTGAGCATGACGGGGGGCACCTGGGTGGCTCAGTCGGTTAAGCGTCTGCCTTCAGCTCAGATCATGATTGAGCCCCACATTGGGCTCCCTGCTCAGCGGGGAGTCTGCTTCTCCCTCTTCCTCTGCCTCTCTCCCCGGCTTGTACACACACATTCTCTCTCTCTCAAATAAATAAATAAATCTTAAAAAAAAAAAAAAAAACCCACCAATTTCTGAGCATGAGACCCTGTGGTACATCTGTCAGAAGAGCCAAATACCTATCAAATTTTCCCAAGGACTGGCTTAGTTTTTGTCTACCTATAAACTTATTTCATGGTTATATGGCATGTACAAACTTTGCAACTGAAATCTCATTCCAGATGAAAACTTCTGTGTTAGTCAGCTCAGTGAATTAGAGCTAGCTAGAAATAAAATTGTAATTGATTTTTTTAGATGACTCATGATCCATCCACTGAGCATCTCAGAGACTCATGTTACTAATAGGGCCCAGGTTTTGTTTTGTTTTTTTTGTTTCCTGTGTAGAAATTCTATCTGGAGATTACAGAGGGTTTGTTTTAAAGAATATGAACTTTGATTTCATTTCTTTTGTATTTTCATGTCTGTGCATGGCATATTAGATAGGGCCAGTATAGATAACCCATATGTACTGGTGAATTCCCAGACTCCTCAAAACAGGACAGAACCTCAAGATCCCAGTTCTGAGTCAGGTTCTTTTTGGCCAGTCCACTTCCATTTTACTGCTAATTTATTACTGATGTCCTCACCTTACACTTACTCAGATGAAAATGGATTCTGATGGTTACTTTTAAACCTATTTAGTACAACCTGATATAAAAATTTTAATATCATTTCCTGGAATTCATCAAACAAATGAGAATATTAGACTAGGTAATTTACTCAGCTCTACTGATAACTGTCTTTTTTAAAAGTGATAACTTTTTAAGGCTTTTCAGTAGGGAGGTGAAAATGTGTATTTGCTAGTATGTGTGTAAAAATGCCTGATGTCACTATCATTTTCAGGCAAGAGGAGGAGCGAGGCCGGGTATACAACTACATGAATGCTGTGGAGAGAGACTTGGCAGCCTTAAGGCAAGGGATGGGACTGAGTAGAAGGTCCTCAACTTCCTCCGAGCCAACCCCTACGGTGAAAACCCTCATCAAGTCCTTTGACAGCGCATCGCAAGGTAATTTCTTATATCCTATGCCAAGGGCAGGCAGTCGTCATTCACTTACCATCTGTTCTCTGGTCTGGTTTGATATTCTTTACCATCTTAACTCTCTGAGCCTCATCAGATTTCATGTAGTATTAATGAGTTAGACTTACTATCAGGTGAATTTTAGCAGGAGACTTTGGATCTATTCAGCTTCAGAGATCTTGGTCTCAGACATGGTGCCTTTCCCCTCGCAGAAATGTGTCTTCACATAGTCCTGGGGCTCTGAGTGTCTTCTCTATGCATAAAACCTCCAGATGTATGAATTCAGCCCTTTCCCTTCCTCTGAGACTCCTGTAGGTCTGTAAATCCAAAGGCCTCCTTGACATTGACACTCAGGTATCTCTTAGACATTTCATGTCCAAAACTGCACTCTTGCCCCTGAGCTTCAGACTTTCCCCTGTGTAAGTGGCAGCACCATTCTACCCAGTTACTCAAGCCAGAAATCCAGGAATCCTCCTTCTTCCTTAAATCCTTCTTTCTCAATTTCCTCCTTCTTCCTTAAATCCTTCTTCTTTCTCACTTCCACATGTAATCCATTAGTAGGCCATGTGGATCTAGCCTCCAGCATGCACATCTTTGCTCTGTCTACTTCTCTCCATCTCTCTCTCTCTCTCTTTTTTTTTTAAGATTTTATTTATTTATTTGAGAGAAAAAGAGAGAGAGAGAACACGAGTGGGGTGAGGGGCAGAGGAAGAAGCAGACTCCCTGCCGAGCAGGGAGCCGATGCAGGGCTCAATCATGGGACTCCAGGATCATGACCCGAGCCGAAGGCAGACGCTTAACCCACTAAGCGACCCAGGTGCCCCATATTTCTCTCCATCTCTAGTGCACAATCAACTGCTCGTACAGAGCACCATCAGCTTCTAATTTCAGTGACCTCCTAATCAGTCTCTCCATTTCATTTTATGACAGATATTTTCTTGCTTAAACTCCTTTAATTGCTTTATCGTAGTTAGTGAAGTTCAGACCCCCAGATGTGTGTGTGGTCTGACCCGACCTTCCTCTTACCTCAGTTGAACCACTCTTCCTCTGCCTTCTATATTCCTGCCACAATGGACTGCAGGCCCCAAGGCAGACCAGGCTCCGTATCACACAGGCTCTTCTGTACCTGGAAGCTCACTTCCCACCTTCAGATGACTGGCTCCTTTTCATCTCTCTAACCCCCTCAGCTCTGGGAAAGGGAAAGGGGTGTAGTTTTTAAAAAAAATTCAATGGAGACACCCATCTGGCTCAGTTGGTAGAGCATGTGACTCTTGATTCTGGAGTTGTGAGTCTGAGCCCCACGTTGGGGCTTAAAAAATAAAATCTTGGAGAGCCTGGGTGGCTCAGTCAGTTAAGCATCTGCCTTCGGCTCGGGTCATGATCCCAAGGACCTGGGATTGAGCCCCGCATCGGGCTCTCCACTCAGCGGCAAGTCTGCCTCTCCTTCTCCATCTGTGATCTCTCTCATTCATTCTCTCAAATAAATAAAAATCTTTAAAAAAAAATTAAAAAAATTAAATCTTAAAAACACAAAATAGAGGGACACGCAGTCAATTAAGCATCCACCTCTTGGTTTTGGCTCAGGTCATGATCTCAGGGTTGTGAGATCAAGGCCCCGGTTGGGCTCCGCCCTCAGTGCAGAGTCAGCTTAAGACTCTCTCCCTCTGCCCCACCCTCCCACATGCACCCTCACTCACTCGCTCTCAAATAAAATCTTAAAAAGAAAAAAAAAAAAAAGAAAAAACTGAATGTCATGTGTCCTGAAACTTACATTTTCTTCTAAAAATTCTTTAAACTTCATGATAGGCTTTATTCTAATTCACCCTAATAGTAGTAGAGTTTCTATAATCTGTATTCTGTGACTATACACAAATTAGTTTTCTTGACTTAAAATCAGAGCAAAAGTCACTTATATGCTCATACTGTTGGCATAGATATTTTGGAAGACAGTATTTTCCAATTTAAAATGCCATATTCATAGACCCTAAAGTTCTTGTACATAATACTGGCACACATTTTTAAAGATATAGATACAGATGTACACATAAAGTTTTCAGTGTGGGATTGTTTAAAGAAAAGGGAAAATCTGGAAATTGCTTACATGCCCATTAAAAGGATTAAGTCAGTTATGACCCATTAGTACAATAGAATACTATGCATTCTTGTATAGGGATGAGGTAAATTTCGAAGTACTCGTGTTAAAATATACCTGCAATCCTTTATAGTAAGTTGCAGACCAGTATTATATAGTGTGATCTCATTTTGTTTTTTTAAGTACATAGATTTTTGCATTAAAAATACAAGAAAGATGTACTTGAAACTATTGTTACTGGCTACCTCTGGGTAAATATGACAGGCTAAGATGAAAGAAAGACTTACAAAAATCTGTACTTCTAAAATGAAATGATAATGGAATGTCTGTACTAAAGTCATGCAGTTATTAAAAATATTGATGAAATGGGCTCTAATGCAAAAAGATAAATCTGCTTCTATACTGATCTTTTAAAAAAAAAAAACCAATATTTTACAATAAGATATCTAAATGACTCCGTAGTCCACTGCTTAATTGTATATGCAAAAGAAGTTAACACAAGTATTCAAATAACTTGTACGTGAGTGTTCATGGTAGCACTATTCACAATAGCCAAAATATGGAAACAACCCAGCTGTCCATCAGTTGATGAATGGATAAACAGAATGTGGTCTGTCCATCTGATGGAATTTTATTCAGCCATAGAAGGAATGAAAGAAGTACTAATATAGAAAACGTGCTAAGTGAAAGCAGCCAGACACAAAAGGCCGTGGATTATAAGATTCCATTTATATGAAATACGGAGATTAGTAAATCCATCGAGACAGAAAGCAGTTTGGTGGTTGACAGAGACTGGGGAAGAGGGAGATGGGGAGTGATTGCTTAAGAGATACTGCGATATTTTGGAACTAGGTAGAAGTGACGATGACTGCACAATATTGTGAATGTACTAAATACCATTGAACTATACATTTTGAAATTATTTACTTTCTATTATGTGATTTTTTTTCAAAGATTTTATTTATTTGAGAGAGAGTGCGTGCAAGAGAGCACAAGTGGTGGAGAGGGAGAAACAGGCTGCCTATCAAGCAGGGAGCCCAGTGTGGGCTTGAACCCAGGACCCTGGGATCATGACCTGAGCCGAAGGCAGCTGCTTAAGCACTGAGCTGCCCAGGTTGCCCCTATTATGTGAATTAAAAAAAATTTTTTTTTTATTTTAAGTAGGCTCCATACCTAACATGGGGCTCAAACTCACAACCCTGAGATCAAGAGTAGCATGCTCTACTGACTGAGCCAGCCAGATGCCCCTATTATGTGAATTTTATCTCAATAAAAGAATGCGTCTAAAAATAGCAATTTAAGTATGTGTACTTGGTTGCATAAAAAGGTCCTCACTGATCTACTTCATCTTTTCTCACTGTGTGATGTGCCTGATTTTATCTTTGTGTCCCATTTTGATTTTAATTTAGCTTCAAACAAATAACCATTTTTATGCACCCTCTACCAAAATCTGTGTCAAGCCCAAATATCTGGACATGAGTAAATTATGGGTCCGACTTTTGAACAGTTCAGTCTAGAGAAGGAGACTGACGTGAGCAAATAATTACACATCCATGCATTAAATGCAAACCAGAAAGTACTTGCTAAGTGAAGTGATGAACTCCACAGGAGGAGACGAGAAAAAATGAATGGGAGCCCAGTGTTCCTTTGTTTTTTGTTTGTTTTTGTTTTTCAGTGTTCCTTCATCGAATGCACATCCACTGTGGGCCAGGCTTCTCACCTGACGCAGTTTCAGAAATACTCCTCTTGGGTTTTTTGAACTTGAATTTCATTGGCTCATGGAGCTCTTTAAGTACCTAAGTTAATGAAATGGCAAAAATGAAATGACTGGCATAACCAGGTTGGGAATCAACCCAACTACTCTAGGGAACAGACAGTCCGCCTCGTGGCAGGAGAAGAACCGCCTGCTAGGCACGACTGTGGGCGCTCCATGGAGATTAGGCCTCAGGACAGCTTCCAAGGGAGCCCAGAGCATTGGGTATAGTCTGGGGGATCTTTCAGGGGAGACCAGCTATGAAAGCTTCCACTCTTCCATGATGCATTCAGTATTTGTTTGTTTGTTTCTGTAGTACCAAACCCCACTGCAGCCGCGATTCCTCGCACGCCTTTGAGTCCAAGTCCTATGAAAACTCCTCCTGCCGCAGCTGTCTCGCCTATGCAGGTAAGTGTCCGTGACCATAGAGGCTGTGGGGGCCTCAGCCTCTGAAAGTCCGTCCCCCTAATAGTCATTTACACTTATGTTAGGGCGGCAAATTACTGCCTCGTGAGGAATGTAGTTAGGGTTGTAAAATAATGTAAATATCCTTCATTGAGATAAATTATGAAAATGTCCATTGTGTTACTCTTCTGAAAGTAATAGTGATAGCTAACAAGTATTGAGCACTTGCTGTGTGTTCTACACTATTCCATGTACTTTATAATGTGAATTCATTTAATCGTCACAACAGCCCTGTTGGATATCAGGTATTATTCTTACCTCTAGTTTTCACATATGGAAACTGAGGCCCAGAAAGGTTAAGCAGCTTGCTGAGGGTCATATAATGAAGATGTGGTAGAGCTGGGATTTGAACCTGGGCACTGTGGCTTCAGGGACCATCTCTCTAAGTAGAATATGTAGTGTGTGTCAGCCTCCGCTACCTAATAAATCACTTCAAAGCTTAGTGGTTTAAAAGAGCAGTTGTATGATTTTTCACATTTGTGTGTTGCCTAGGCTGGCTTTGTATGGGCTCATTCCTGCAGCTGCACTTAGCCACAGGGAGGGCTGGGGCCTGGGCTCAGCAAGGATGGCCAAGCCACTCTCTCCATGTGGTCTTTCCTCTCAGGTTCCTTCATGGTGCAGTGTCTCAAGCTCCAACCAAGTCATAAGCTAGCCCAGAGTCAGAGTTGGGAGTTTCTGCAGAAGGTTCATTATGGCCATTTTTTAGCAGTCTAGCACAAAGGGCGTTGCTGATCCAGTATAAACAAGTTTCTGAAGTTGCTCTTCCTGGCCACTGTGGAAGTGTAGACCAGAAGCAAGGGAGATGGTTGTTACTCTGTAGTACTCATGAGGCCTCTCGCTGTGCCCTTGTTGGTCAGCCACTTTTGGAAAGAGTGGCTGTGGTGGAGTTTTTCCACGTAAGTGAGAGTAGCCAAAGGAAAAATGGCCATAAACCTAGTACCTAGTACCCTTTGATACAGGGTAGCCTTAGGCATACCTCTTCCCTAAAACTAGAATAGGATTTGGGAGCGTTTCATTTTTGAATGGAGACTTTTGTGCTTTGTTAACTATTGGCCATGTATTTTACAAGTGAATCTGTTGGTGTTTTGTTTTGTTTTGTTTTACTTTTTAACTTTTTCCTGTGTGAAATTTAGGGTAAAAGTGCACTCCTGCATTTTTCATGTTGCAAATTAGTGGCTCTGCATTTGCATGTGTACAGAAGATGTTAATGCTCTTAATTTACAAGGAAGGCAAGGGAATTCCAATCCTACTATAGATTTAATGCTTTTTATATGCATTGAAGTTTAATATACAAAGCATGACTTTGTAAATCTTTATAAAGATAGGAGGTGAAAAATCTCATCTCTGTAACTTGATAAAAGTTAATAATTACAAGTCACATTCAGTAGCTTTTTAGTACTTGGTTAGCACAATGCTTCTCAGATCTAATTGTGCATAAAAACCATGTGGAGAGGTTTTAAACACATAGATTCCCAGGCCTCATCCTAGTGAACGAGAATCTCTAGGGAATATGGCCTAAGACTGGGATTGTTAGTTTTTCAAAACTCCCTGAGTGGGAATTCTACTTCTGGCTACGAGGGAGTGACAGGCTGGATTACTCTGCCACCCCAAGCAACTCGAAAGCTGGACAAATTATAGGAAGAAATTATATTCAGAAATGTACAGTAGGCAGTATGAGACGGTGGTACTTAAATAAAAGTCCTGCTGGGCCCACACTTTTCCTGTTGGGAGGTTCCAGATGGTGGTGCAGGGGGGATGAAGCCAGATGGAGCCAGGAAGGGGGAATAACTAGCTGGGCCTGAGGAGACACAGATCGGCGTCCAGGGAGAATGAGAGTGCTGGAATTTGCAGGGCAGAGGACCTGGGA
Source organism: Callorhinus ursinus (assembly GCF_003265705.2). Lineage (NCBI taxonomy): Eukaryota > Metazoa > Chordata > Mammalia > Carnivora > Otariidae > Callorhinus > Callorhinus ursinus. The sequence goes on along the minus strand of NW_027397179.1, from coordinate 461,000 downwards.
GGAGGGAGCTACACAGAGGGAGGACCTCTGCAAAGGCATCCCTGTGAGTCTTTGCCTGAATGCCAGTCTGCACAGGCACAGGGTGAACCCCCACAAGGCCGAGTAAGAACAGTTTCTCAGGAAAGAACGTTACCAGGGAGCTGTCAGGTAAACACTTCCCATAGTTCACACAGGGCAGGGAATCATTTGCGTTCCCACTGGTCACGGTGGAGAAATCCTGGAATACTTGGAGCATTCCTTAGAGACCCTGGAGGGCCCTACCCTAAAGTAGAACTGCATTGCAGCTCTCGAGTACGTACTGTGCTAGACCCACCCTGAAAGACCTTAAAAATAAACCTCAGAAAAGCCAAGGAGATCCATAAGTAGCTGGGGTACTCAGCCTCTGAAATGCTTCTTAGTGACTCTTACCTCCCAGAAGTCACACTCTTGTGGAATCTGCTCCTCTTGAGTGTTGGCTGGACTCCGCGACTCATTTCTGATGAATAGAGTATGTATGGCAAAGGGGTTGGGACATCACAAGGTAAGATTATAAAAAAGATTAGCTTCTGTCTTGAGGATTCCTCTTGCTCTCTCTTAGATCCAGTCACTCCCGTGAACCATTGAAAATTGAAATACTTAGCAATACATTTAATAAGATGCTGTGTAAGATCTGTAGAACAGAAAGTATAAAATATTGCTGAGGGAAATTGAAGAAGTAATAAGTGGAGAGATATATTCATGAACTGGAAGACTCAGTATTGTTATTAGCTTACAGCTCTCCCTCACACTGATCTGTAGATGCAGCACAATCCCAGTGATAATCCTCCATGCTATTTTGTAGAAATTGATAATACAATTTTAAATTTATATGGAAATTCAAAGGACCCTGAATATCCAAAGCATCTGGGAGGTTAATAAAAAAAAAAAAAAGAAACAAATTTGGAGGACTTATCCTACCTGATTTCAGCACTTAGAGTAATCAAGACATTGTGGTACTGACAGTTTGTTTGTTTATTTGAAATCTTCATTAAGCTGATAAACTCCCCATCCCACAGATAGCCAGAGTACCAGCAGCTGCACTTACGGACATAAGTTTAAATGTAGACATTTTAGATAATCCAGCAATAGGTCAGCTGATTTTCAGCAGAGCTGCCAAGATAATTAAATGGAAGAGGGGTAGCCTTTCCAACAAAGGATTCCGGAATGGCTAGAATCTATGTGGGGAAAAAAAAAAACCACAACTGTTACCTCATGGCATTTATAAAAATTAAAATTGATTGTAGACCTACATGAGAAAGCTAAAACTACAAAACTTCTAGATGAAAGCATTAGAGAAAATCATCCTGACCTTCGAGAAGACCAAGATTTCTTATTTAGGACATAAAAAGAAGGAGCCATGAAAGAAAACTGGATAAACTGGACATCAAAATTTGAAACTTCTGAGAGACATTAAGAAAATGAAAGATAAGTTATAGACTCAGGAGAATATAATCACAATACATTTATCTGTCAAAACACTCGTATTCCAAGAAGACGTTTTCGTCTTCTTGATTGAAGACAAACCAGTAAATAGTGGACAAAAGATTTTAAAAGTCCCTTCCTTAGAGAAGATACACAAACGGCCAGTAAACACATGAGAAGATGTTCAACATCATTAGTCACTGGGGAAGTAAAAATTAAATTCCCAGTACGCTCCCACTATGTACCCTTTAGGATGGCTAAAACTGAAAGACAGTCTCAAGTGTTGGTGAGAATGTGAAGAGGCTGAACCTCACACCCTTTTCTGCTGGGAAATATGAAATGAGTAGTCAGAGGTTCGCTAGATAAAAAAGGGCTGGGGGAAAAGCTGGGAAAATAAGCATGACAGAAAGGACGGTGACGGTGAACACCATGGTCTGTGTGGAGATGAATAGTTTGGTGGTATTTGAGCATTACATAGAGGTGGCAGGAGAGGACGCTGGGGAACTGAGAGGAAGTATTTGTGGCGCGTCCTTGTGGCCGCACGCAGAGGGATGCATGTATCCGTCCGGAGATGAGGAAGCCAGGGGCAAAGCCATTGTGGTGGCGCTGAATTAAGATGACGGGTTGTACTGGGGCTCTTGTAGTAGGAGCACATCCATATTTCGCCAATTGGTGTGTAACAGGTAAGAATTCTCTTTAAACAAAACAGTGTCAGTATACCGGTTGAGATAGTTTGCTGTAAATGTTATCATTGGGGAAAACTGAGTAATGGGCATAGGGGACATTTCTGTATAAATTTTTTCAATAGTGTATTGACCATATTATGTGCCTATAAGTGTGTGTGTGTGTGTGTGTGTGTGTGTGTGTGTGTGTGTGTGTGTGTTTTAGTCTTACTACAGCAATATGGAAAGAATGATGGCAGTTCATAACTAAATACTACTGTCCACAATGTTGACTTTATTTGTGAGTCCCAGCTCTAGAATTAGGCTAACTATGACACTGTTTATGTTACGATTTTAGAGACATTCCATAAGTGGACCAATCTCTACATCCAAACCCCTGACGGCGCTGTCAGATAAGAGACCAAACTATGGGGAGATCCCTGTTCAAGGTAAATCTCATATGGCACAGTACTTCACTTCTGCTGTTAATTTTTTGATTCTTCTGACTTTTTTGGCTAACTAAATTGTGATTTTCTTTGTTCTTGACATTATTTCAGGTGATCTGGTATACATCTTTATCAGAAGCTTACTAATAATATGTTTTCATTAGATAAGGAGACTAGTAGCATTATGATAGGCAATGGCGAGTCCACACCATTACTAGGCATTTTGTTCTTATAGTTCTTCATGTGGTATGTACTGTTATCCACATTTAATAGATACTAAAAATGAGGTTTCAGAAAGTTGGTTAACAATGAACAGTAGACCTGGGCAGCCTGACTCCAAAGCCCATTCTTTTAACCGCTGTGCTCTGTAGTATTGTCCATAAGAGGAAACCGAGACTCTGAAACATGAAGTGGAGATGAGGTCCGTTCTTTTGCACACTTATAAGGGGCTTGGCTGTTTTCACACAGCTTTTATGGTAGAGCCAGCACCAGAACCCACATCTCCTGCCTTTCGAGGTCAGAGCTCCTTCTCTGACCCTATACTGCCTCTTCCTGCATGGTGCTGAAGTGCGCTGGAAATTGGTTTGTGGCACTGGGGCATGGTGCTGTAAAGGTCAAGCTTCATTTGGGGTAGGTGTGGATGTGCTCAGCCGGGATGCACGCCCTCAGGAGCCCCAGGCTCCTCTCAGTTGATGTAGGCCGATCGCCTCCAAGTTTTCCTCTGCGCATTCTCTCGGTTGTGGCAGTTAGCCTTTATGCATGTGACTACAAGGTTTCAGCAGGTGTGGGTTAAAAAATAAGCAGACTTGTGAGAATTAGTCTCTCAAACAACCCAGAGGATGCTCTATGGGCTCCATGGAGCACCTGTGCGGAGGTGCCCAGTTTGGCGGTGGGACTGGCCCTTTCCCTGCCAGTCGCAGGTATACCTCATATTCAGGTAAACTGCTTGCGCATACACTTAGGGATAATGGAGCACAAGATGGTGCTGCTGCTACCGTCCCTGCACAAGGGCTTGCTTTCTACCCCTCCTTCTTAGCTCTGGTACATTCATCAGTTATGACTTGAGGTCTTTTTCTCTCCTCAGAAGGTCCTTTTGTTAAAGGAAAAAACAGTGGAAGGTATCAAGTCTCTCTTTACATTTTGACTGTGTTCCCACCCTTGCCTCCCAGGTGGATCCACTAAGGATTATGTATGTGTAGGGTGCCATTGAGCACTCTCTCTTCTGGGATGTTCATTTTCATTTCCACAATGCCACACTCTTGTGTCTTCTTCCTCCCTGGCTGCTCCTCCATCCCCTGTGCTTGACCCCCTCCTGACCTGTAAGCGGCCGCGTACCTCTGAGCTCAGTTCCGGGGTCTCCTTCGCTTACTTACTCTGCCACTGTATTGTTTCTCATGGCTTTAACTGTTAGTTGTCAAACTGATATCTCCAGCCTGTTTCTCTCCTCTAGACTCTAGACTAATATACCCAGTTGCCCACTTGACAACTCCATTTGGATGTCGAATAATCTCGGATGGAGTGTGTCCGGGACAAGATTTCCACATTTTCGAAACTTGTCTTACCTGTAATCTGTCTTTTCCATTTCAGTTAATGGTAGTTTTATCTTCCAGAAACCTCGGAGTCATCCTTAGCTCCCTTCTTTATCTTAGACCCCATATCTGCAAACTGTTAGTTTTTTTTTTTCTTCACGATCAAATATATATATATATTTTTTTTAAAGTAGGCTCCATGCCCAGCGTAGAGCCCAGCACAGGGCTTGAACTCACAACCCTGACATCAGGACTTGAGCTGAGATCAGGAGTCGGATGCTTAACTGACTGAGCCACGCAGGCACCCCAGTCAAATCAATTATTTATTTATTTATTTATTTAGAAATGATTTTATTTATTTATTTGACAGAGAGAGACACGGCAAGAGAGGGAACACAAGCAGGGGAAGTGAGAGAGGGAGAAGCAGGCTTCCCGCGGAGCAGGGAGCCTGATGCGGGGCTCGATCCCAGGACCCTGGGATCACGACCCGAGCCGAAGGCAGACGCTTAACGACTGAGCCACCCAGGCGCCCCCAAATCAATTTTTTAATTGGAGTATAAATGACATACAACATTATATTAGTTTCAGGCATACAACACAATGATTCACGTTTTTGTACATGTTGCAAAATGATCACCACCAAAGTGACAGAACTGTTCCATTCTTTAGGAAACTCCCATTGTCTCTACATCCAGAGGTGGAGCATTGCTCTTCCCTCTACCACCACCTCCTTGGTCAAGCCACCATCATCTCTCACCTGGGTTCTGACAAAAGGTTCCTAATCCCCCCTCACAATCTATTCTTAACCCTACAGCCAGCGTAATCCCGAAAAATATAAATTGGAACACTTCATTCTATTCAGAGCCTTCCCCCAGCTCCCCGTTTCTCCCAGAAGAAGAGCTAGAGTTCTCTTAGTGGCCTCCAGGCCCTCCCATTGTGGCCTTGGTTGCCTCTCTGGCCTCACCATGTATCTCTTTTGGTCGCTCTGGCCAGCCACGCAGGCTTCCTTGTGCTCCCTGGGCACTCTGCACACTCCTGACCTCGGAGCCTTGTGCTGGCGCTTCCTCTGCCGGAGCACTGTGCCACATGTCCACACGGCTCACTTGGGCCCTCCTTCAAGGCTTTGCTCTAGGCTCCCCTTAGCTGGTGAGTACCACATTTAAAATTACAACTTGCATGCTCCTCCACACACCCCTTTCCCGAACCCCTCTCCCCTTTAAAAAACTTAGTTTAACTAAGTACTTAACTCTTCGGACATACTGCGTAGTTTACTTGTCTATAACTTTTATTGTCTACCTCCCTAGACTGTGAGGTCTGTGAATTCAGGGATTTGTGTCTGTTTGGTTCACCGAGGTATCTCAGCACCTATTGTCATACTGGGCTCTTGATAATAAGTTGTGAGATGAGTGAATGAAGTGCACGTTACAGCATGTAAAGGGCTTAGCACAGGTTTTAGTCCACAGTAAATGCTGTTAGGTTTTATTACTATTAGCGTGTGAACTTCTTAGTAGCACGAGTGGCTGAGAAGGATGGCTCTTTATTGTCTGAGTACAAGATTTTAGTTCATTGCAAGACCACCAGGGTCTGCAGGATTTTGCTTAGTTACTGACAGGTGGTTGTGAGAGAGCATCACTACACATTATGTTTTGGGCATCTTAAAGCTGCAGGCACTGAGGGCAAAGATGGAAGCCAAGGGTTCAAGAGCACTCCCACTCAGCTGCTTGTTGCATCTGTCCCCGTTCTGTCAATAATGTCAACCTTTTGATCCAGGTACAGTTGGAACCAGGAGCCAGGATGCCAAAGCCTTTGAAAATATGTATAACACCGGGCCTGTGACAGCCCTGTGGGAGTGACCCACCCCATCTGGAGAGCCTTGAGGTCATCCTTGGACACCAGAGAAGACTGAGTCCTCAGGCCCCACTTGGCCTCTGAGGAAAGTGGGGATGCCCCATGCTCCAGTGAGAAATGACTCAGGGCTTTCCAGAACTCCGGAGGCCATGCTGAAACTGACCCTCGGAGACTTCTCCCCTTTGAACAGCTACCTTCCAGACTCTTCTTGATTGGCTCACAGCAGGGCAGGGTTTACTGGGGAAAGCCAGCACCAACAGTATTTCTCGAATTTACCTGTTAAGACTTACCTGAGTCATTTCGTGAAATAGGGAATCCTGGGCCTCATCTCAGGTCTACTGCCACGGACTCTCTAGGAGAGGGAGCTTGGAAACTTCATTTTCACAGGCACCCCAAGTAATTCTTAGGAAAGGACAAATTGGGGAAATTGGGCAAAGGATTTAATTTTTCCTATTACCTTGGCTTTTGTGGGTACGGAGTGGGGGTGTGTGGAAGATCCGTGGGCCAAGGTTATTGACACAGACTAAATGCATTAAATGTCTTTGGGGCTCTGCTGAATGAAACCTTTCCCTGCCTCTCCTCGGTTTATTATCTGGTAACATATCAAATGATAGGGCTGTTGGGGGTATGGTTGGTGTGTGTTAATGGTGGTCTACTCCACTTCAGTCGGATATCATGCCTTCATGGGGCTTAGCTGAAGCAGGGCAAATACAGGAGAGAGCAGGAAACATACTTAGGTGAATTTTTATCTGAGACTTTGTTGATAGTGTGATTTTTTTATTTTAAACAGTCATTAGAGAAAGAAATAATTTATAAAACTAAAAACAACCAAGTGATTCTTGGTCATAAAAAGCCACCATGGTTATCTAAACTGTGATAAGAGAGTAGGATTTCCAGGCGCTCTCTTGAAATGCTTGTCTTGCTTGACTGTTTCTTTTATCGTGGCATAAATCAAAGATTAATCTACAATTTTCATTGAGAAAATTTCGATGATTTCATTACTGAAGCTTTCAAAGGTGCTGTTTCTTGTTCTACACTTAAATTAGAGAATTTGGTGTTTTTTCCAGTTAAGTATATTATAATAGGGATGGGGGGTTTTGTTCTATTTTAGCATCATGCTTACGTATCAGTTGCGGGAAGATACTTCAGAGCAGAGAAATCTTATTATAAATGGACTAATCAGATGCTCTTTTTTGGTATTATTGGCTTAGGGTCATGATTGTGCCACCTCAGTGACTCTTAGTAGATAGGATGTGAATTAACATTTATGGCCTAATAAGCAGGAAAGGATAGATCTGCTAACTAGGTACATGGATACAGGTCATTGAAAAGGTCTTTACTGACCCCCCTCACACAGTGTGATCTTGTAAGGTCCAAAGTGTTAAGCAAAGACCTCAGCTGGATGTTGCAGATGGTTGGGGAGCCTGAGTTTTTGCCCCGTATCAGGGTGATCTTATTAGTGCCCTATCTGTATCATGGCTCAGACATTTGGTATCTGAGAAAGTTGATTAATCCAAGTGTATTTATGTTCTGTAAAGAAATTCATTCCCTTGGGGCACCTGGGTGGCTCATTCGGTTAAGTATCTGCCTTCAGCTCAGGTCATGATCTCAGCCCAATGCAGGGCTCGATCCCAGGACCCTGAGATCATGACCTGAGTCGAAGGCACATGCTTAACTGACTGAGCCACCCAGGTGCCCTGAAAAAGAGCTTTCTATTTAAAAAGTTTCACAGCAGTCTTCATTCTCCAGAGGGTAGATCTAAGTCAGATTCCGGCCCAGCCCTAGATCCCACCCTAGGGGGGAAATTCCTAGGAGAAATTCAGATAGAAATCCTACCCTCTTGTATTTATAGTCTGGTGAATATGTACCAGTTCACTTCTAACCTTTCCCCTCCCTCAACCCTTTTCTTCTTTTCTCTGTGGTTCTTGGTATTTGTCTTGATAAACCAGAGTATTTAGGTTCCTGTTTTTTTCCTAACATATTATTACAGAAAATTTCAAACATACAGAAAAGTTGGAAGAGATCGTATAGTGGATATCCACATCGCACTACCTAGGTTCTTCAGCACTTCGCTGTGTTCGCATTTTCATGTTTATCCATCCCTCTATCCTTCCTTCGTTCCCTCTCGTTTTTTAAATGCTTCTCAAGGAAAGTTGCAGTTGGTACATTCGAGCATGAATTGCAATATTTATTTAAGGTGCTCTGTCTTTAAACTCTTGAGGTAAGCCTTATAGAGGAGTTGGAAAAATACTAGAGCTTTCTCTTAACACCTTTTCTTAGCCTCCCTTACATGAACGTCCTATACAGCCATAGGGCAGTTACCAAAAATAAGAAATCAGTATTGTTAACATACAGTTAGCTGAACTACAGATGTTTGGATTTCACCAGTTTTTCCACTGATGTCCTTTTTTAATTCCAGAACCAATCCCGGGCCCCACTTTGCATTTAGTTGTCTTACCTCGTAAAGCCTCCACCAGTTCATCAGTCTTTCTCTGTCTTCGTGACCTTGACACTTTTGAAGAATACTGGCCAATTACTTTTTTAGAATAGCTCTCAGTATGGGTTTGTGTGGTATTTTCTCCTGATTGAGTTGAGGTTATGCACTGTCGGCAAAGCAGCGCTGACAGAGGCGAGGGCCCTTCTCAGGTATCGTATCAGGGGCACATGAGGTCGGTACATATTATTACTAGCCACGTTGGCCATGATCACTTGGTTAGGATGGTTATCTGCTAGTAATAAATTTGTCTCACTGATTTTAGCATCCATTTGTGTATTTTGCCTGCAGGAATTATTACTGTGGTATTCCATACCAGTCATTTTCTGTTTTCTCATTCTTTCTGTATGGAATTAACTCACATCATTATACTTATTGTTTTATTTTTTAACATATATTTGTGTTAGTATAGACTCATGGGTATTTATTTTATTCTTTGGGTTGTAATTTCTTACTGTTATTTTTTTGTTGTTCCTCAGATTATTCCAACTTGGGAACCATTTGGAGCTCTTTCACAATTGAACCTTGCTCTTTTAATGCAACCCCCTCCTCCCAAAAAAGCACTTTTTTTCTTTTGGGCACCACAAAGTGATCCAGACTTGTTCTTTTTCCTGCAGCAGCTCTGGAATCAACCACTTCTCCAAGGAGCCCTGGTTAGTTTTTATTAGAGACTAGTACTCAGGAAACAAGATCTGGGTGCTAGGTATGCTCGTTGCTACTGAGGCGTCATTGCCTCTAATCCCTCCCTGGATAGAGTTAGGAAAACTTTGCATGAATACCAACCCATGCGCACATACACACACGTAAGGATTATTTCTGTATCTGTCTATCAAAAACTGAGTTTATGCTCATACCTCTTGACTCCAAGCCAGCATCAAAGGGCTCATGATAACCTTTTCCCACTCCTTATTTGTACCTTCTTTCTCCTGACAATGAGCAACCTGGCTGTCATTGTCCATAATACCCTTATGTATTCGTTGAACCCTCCTGTACATATCCAGTAGTTTCACAGTTGCTATACCATATACCCCTGTGAAAAGCAGATCCACGGAGTACAGCGTGTACAGTTCATTTTGTGTTTAGCCTGAGCATATCCAGTCAAAACACTGTTTTTCTACTTAGCTCGGCCCCTTTTTCACCACTCTCTCAGTATGGTTATGTCATGCTTTTGTAATGCAGTTAGATTAATTTTGTCCAGTTCTGCATTTCATCCCCTCACTCCCCAATTCTGATTGATTTAAAAAAAATTTGTACCTAGTAGGGGCACCTGGGTGGCTCAGTCTTAAGCGTCTGCCTTCGGCTCAGGTCATGATCCCAGGGTCCTGGGATCGAGCCCCGCATCGGGCTCCCTGCTCAGCGGGAAGCCTGCTTCTGCCTCTCCCACTCCCCCTGCTTGTGTTCCTGCTCTCGCTGTGCCTCTCTCTGTCAAATAAATAAAATCTTTAAAAACAACAAAAAAAGAAGACCGATTAAAAAAAAAATTTGTATCTGGTAAAGTTCATTCTATTCTGCGCATTGTAAGGTGTGTAGCAGCCTCCCTGGCTTCTACCCACTAGGTGGTAAGCACCCCCCTGCCCCAGGTGTGACAGTGAAAAATACCTCCAAATGATGGCATATTGGCAAACTTACCTTCAGTTGAGAACCAGAGATAGGGTTCTCACAGTTTTATTTATCTAATTTTAGCAGAGAGATGGAAACTATAAGCAAAAATCAAATAGGAAAGCCTAGCTGGTCTTCTTTGTTTGTCTACTATTTTCATTAGAGGCGTTGACATACTCATCATAGTACCTTAAGTGCCCTATCAGATAGTTCCAACATCTCTGCCATATCTGTGTCGGTTTTATTGATTACTTTGTGCCTTGACATAGTAAACTGGATATACCATTTTTTCTTGCTTTTTATATATTTTAGACTTCTTTGTTGAAATCTGGACATCTTATGTAGGGCAGTAGATTGGTTTTATGCCTTGACATGGGCACCTCTTTCCGGTAGGTGTTTAGTGTGGGAATTTGAGTTGATCTGTTCGGGAGCTGGGCTGGGTTTGAGTTTTGTTAAGTTGCTGTGGTGTCCTTAGTGCACACCAGGCTTCCAACTGCTCTGCTGATCCTTGTGTTTAGAGGGCTGGTGTTTGGGAGGAGTTTCCTCGGTGTCTGCTCCGCATTCAGCTCTCGGCTGCCTTTACATACTGCGTCTCAGGGAGTGCCGGTCTCAGACTCTTGTGACTCTTTCAGCTGAGATTGCTCATTTGTTCATTTGTTGAGAACATATATATATTTTATAATGTTGAGCATATCTGTAATAGCTGCTTTAAATTTTACTAATTCCAACATGGGTTATCTTTGGGTAGGTTTCCATTTCTTTTGAGTATGGGTCACTTTTTTCTCTCTCTTTGTATGTCTAGTAATTTTGAATTATATTCTGGCTGGTGTGAATCACACGTTGTAGAGATTATTTTCTGTTTTGTTCCTCTGCAGAAACTTGTTTTTTGATAGCATAGCAGTTACCTTGGCTCATCTCAAACTCCATCTAACCTCTTTTCCTTCAGTTGAAATCCCTGTTCAGTTATTTTGTCCTTAATTTCAACTCCTTGGAATGTCCTTAATTTCAACTCCTTGGAATCTGAGTGCTTGTGGTTTTCAGAGGTCAGTGAGAGATTTGGGCAGAGTCCATATATAGAATTTGTGATTCGTTCTGGTATTTCCCCCTTTTCAGCAGCTTTGGTTGTCCTGAGATCTGCCCTCTGCTTCTTCAGGGCAGCAAGGCTGTGTGTTCTACCAGCTGTCCTGTGCGGCCTCACCTGGGGCCTGCGCTCGTGCCTGTAGCCATAACCTGCGGAACTCGCCGCACGCTCTTTCAGTCTTCCACTCGTTTACTCCTTTCATTTTCTGCCTGCTTTTGGATTCTCTTCAGAAGAGTGCCTTTAAGTCGTTGATTTTCTTTCTTTCTTCTTTTTTTTTTTTTTTCCAGATTTTATACTCGTTTTTGGCAGGAGCATCAGTCCGTTTGGAACTACTCTCTGAACAGAAGTTGGCTATTTAGGCTCCTATTTTAAAACCCACTATTCTGCCTGTAAATTTGTTTTGGGAAACAATAAAGGGACAACTGCCTGTACCTGTTTATTTCTGTGATTTCTAAAATAAGAGAGAATTAAGTAGCAAACCTAGTATGCTCCTGTTATCGTTGCCTGTCTGTTGGACGTGAACAGAACATCTCTGTGTAGGTTTATCCCTTCCCCTGAGCCCTGGATCTCACCCCCTCCCCTTAGCTGTCACAGATGCTGTTAGCCTCAGATCTTCAGTTTTACCCTGTCTGCTGGCTCTCTTCCATTGTCATTTAAAAATGCTCACATCTTGGCTCAGTCGGTTAAGTGCCTTCATTGGCTCTGCATTGCCAGCAGGGTACAGTCCAAACTCCTTAATTTGGCCTGCATCACCTGCATGCTTCCCCTTGCCTGTTCTGGCCCCCCCAGCCTGCCTTTGCCCTCTTAGCTGCTCTTTTCCCCATCCTCTGAACGTCGCTGCCCTGGAGTTGTTCTGATGTGTGCTGAGCACTCAGCTGGGAATACTATCTCCCCTCCAACCTCTCCTTTGCCTGTGTAAAAGCTATTAATTACCCTTCTCATCTGAACTGAGATGTCATTTCCTAAGGAGGCTTTTCCGGACCTCCCCTCAAGAGCAGGTCACATCCCCTCTTGTGTTCCCAGAGCCCCATGTACTTGTTCTTTCCTAGCATCTCTCACTTGTAATGATTTTCTTTTTTTAATATCTGGCTTCTGCTCTAGATTCTGAGTTCTGTAAGGGTAAGTTTCTTGCCTCCTTTGTTCCTTTCTCTAACCTTCTCACCAAGCCCAGTGCCTAGCAAATAGTGGACACCCAAATGATTTTTGTTTATTGAATGGATTAAAGACAAGAAAAGCTCCATATGGCAGTAGAATAGACTCTGTTACTGTAAAATATAATCTCTCCTGCTTGCCACATATGACTGTAAAACACTAATCTGATTTGCTGAAGAGTGATAAACTGACAGTTTAACATGCAGACTGAACCCAGCGGCTGACAGCAGTAGTAAATGGACATGTGTTCACAATGGGACAAGAGCCTCTGAGCGAGTGTGAGTCTCACGATGAAAACACTTCATGGAATGGCAGCAGACTGTGTTGTGCCCTTTGAAGTTGACCACAAAGAATTTTGAAAAAACCTTATCGAGGCCTTCAGTACAATTTTGTACACTTTCAAAAAGTAGGTGTTGGTCTGTGGTAGGGGACCACCTGCCGAATGGAGACAGCTCCTTAGACATGCAGTAAGGAAAGCCTTAACCAGGGTTGAGCAAAGGAATCAGTAAATTTCGTGAACTTTGTTGCAGTTGTGTGCCGATAGTGTGCGGTGTGAAAGAGAAAGAAAGAAGGTAATTTAGAAACACTTTCCCTGTAGGGAATGACGAGGGCTTCTTGCCTTAGCCAACACGCTCCTTATTTGGATTCATTTGTCTGTACGAGCTTTGTTTTCACTTCCTTCATTTGCTATGTTCTTTGGGAGATTAAGATTTTAGGGAAATGACTAGTTGCATAATTGTAAAATGGAAATTTTGATTAAGTTAAAAATGTTGATTTCTGTTTCCTACTATTTCCGTGTTCTACTAACTTTGTTTTGTCTGTCAGACTTTGTGCATAATATGCTCTTCCTGTGAGGGTGAGCCACCTGCTGACAGGGTTCAGAATTCTGATTGATGCTTGCTTGTGGGCTCTTCGCACACAGGTGATGTTTGTTCAGGTTTGGAGAGATGTAGTGACTAGGCTATGTAAGTCCTATCTTCATTAAGAAAGTAAGTACATCCTTCCCAAAGTTGTGTGTAGTTACAGCATTTGGTAACCAAATGGTCTTCATACACTTAGAAAATAGATTCTGGAATAATAGGTGCGCTATCTTTGAAAGATGTCATGCCATACGTTTGACATCATGGTATTCTGAGAGGAACTATTTTTTAAATTGTCAGTTCTTAAAAAGAAGTGGTGAATGATCTGTTAAAATATGTTTGCTGTGGGGCCATTCTTGGATAGTGAGGCTAGTAGTCTTCAGTAAGTTTAAGAGGTGGTGTTTTCCCTCATGCTGATCACGCATCTTTAGCACGTGGCAACCTGGCAGAACACATCTAGTCTGTCCGTCCTGGTGCTTGTCGTCCTGGCCTCATGACAGCTTTGTCAGGCTTGTAGCCTGAGGGAAGAAGCGTGCTGGTCTATTTGGGGCTGCCATTCTGGGGGTGGGAGGGGGGGCACGGGCAGGTCCTGAGGAAGTGATGTTGAGGCTAGATGAGAAGGATGATGAAGGTAGCCAGGCTACAGTGGGAATGGAGGAGGAGAACAGGAGGCGGGGGAGCGGCTTGTGCCAATGTTTGAGGAACTCCAGAAACTTCCAAGGCAGCTCAAGTCTAGAGAGCAAGGGAGGGGTGGCATAGGGCGCGGCTGCAAGCTGGGCAGTAGAGGCAGTACCTGTGTGCTTCCTTCCCAAACTCTCAGAAAGGTCTGGTGCTTCCTTGTTGCTCTCAGACTGAAGTCCCCATACCAGGTAATGAAGGCTCTTGTCGGTCAGCCTCATCTTCCCTTCAAGGCCCCTTTTCCTGCCTCCCTCTCTGATTTCCGTATGCCCTGTGTTGAGGCCACACTGGAATTTTATTGTTTTGTAACTCAAATGTCCTTATACCTTTGTTCTCGTTGTTTCTGGCCAAGATACTGTCCCCACTTCTCTACTAGTAAAGCCCAGCTTAACGTCATTATGTTGTTGAAGACCTCCCTGCTGCCTGAAATCAAAGTGAATGGCTTCTCACTCTGCAGTTTGATAATACTTTGTCATTCTTATTCTAATTGTCCAGTCCTCTTTGTTTTTTTATTTTATTATGTTATGTTAATCACCATACATTACCTCATTAGTTTTTGATGATTCATTGCGTATAACACCCACTGCTCCATTCTGTACGTGCCCTCCTTAATACCCATCACCAGGCTAACCATCCCCCCACCCCCCTCCCCTCTAGAACCCCCAGTTTGTTTCTCAGAGTTCATAGTCTCTCATGGTTCGTCTCCCCCTCCGATTTCCCCCACTTCATTTTTCCCTTACACAATTTACAGCGCTCACCATAGCACATACCCTCCCCAATGTCTATCACCCAGCCACCCCATCCCTCCCATGCCCCACCACTCCCAGCAACCCTCAGTTAGTTCCCTGAGATTAAGAATTCCTCATATCAGTGAGGTCCTATGATACATGTCTTTCTCTGATTGACTTATTTCGCTTTGTCTCTGGTGTGTATGTATGGCTTCCCCACTATCGGTAGGAACATAAGGGCAAGGCTTTGATTTAGTTTGTACTTTTAGACCGACATAGAGGGTCTTTGAAGTTTGGTTGAATTATGTCAGAGAGGTAAGTAGCAGTCGGTGATTTAGAAGCATTCATCTGTGTCAAATCTCATCCCTAGAAATCAAACATTGAATGAAATGTTTTCCCACGGTCCTTGTGTATGGAAGCTTTTTTGTACGTGGGCTCCATGGGGAATTGTTAGAGTGTCCCAGATTGAGAAAGAAGGATGAGCTTGCGGTGGGGAGAGGAGGAGAGCTTACCTTCCTGCTACCTTTGTGACTTCAAGTTCAGTGTCTGATGTCTTTATTTTGACCCTTCCCATTTTGTGCAGAGCATCTATTAAGAACATCTTCAACCAGCCGACCCGCTTCTCTGCCGAGAGTACCTGCCATGGAAAGTGCCAAGACCATCTCAGGTGATGACTTTTTATCTAGAATTTCCTTTAGAAAGACTCTTCCAGAAGTTTTAGTAATGGTACTGAATGCTTTATTTAACTTTTCTTGCCTCTTTAGCTCTTGAGTTGATTCTTTTTCTTTTTCTTTTTAAAGATTTATTTTTATTTCAGAGAGAGAATGCGTGGAGGGGGCAGAGAGAGAAACTCAAGCCGACTACCCACTGAGCCAGGAGCCTGGAGTGGGGCTTCATCTCACGACCATGAGATCATGACTTGAGCTGAAATCAAGAGTCGGATGCTTAACCGACTGAGCCACCCAGGGGCCCCTTGAGTTGATTATTTTTCACTCTGAATTTCCCCTGTTGTATCTTCCAGATTCTATAGAAATTACATTTCATGGCTGTGATTTTAAAATAAAACAGGGACACCTGGGTGGCTCAGTCGGTTAAGCGTCTGCCTTAGGCTCAGGTCATGATCCCAGAGTCCTGGGATCGAGCCCCATGTTGGGCTCCCTGCTCAGTGGGGAGACTGCTTTTCCCTCTCCCTTTGCAGCTCCCCCTGCTTGTGTCCTCTCTCTCTCTCTCTCTCTTCAATAAATAAAATCTTTAAAATAAAATAAAACAAAAAACCCTCAAAACTAGATCATTTATTTAACAAGTATTTAGGAAGGGCCTAGAGTGGGTTAGATGTTGTGCCAAAAATATAGCTTGATATTAAAGTCAGTGTAGTTGTGAAAGATTAGGATATCCATCCCAAGGTGTGTCGTGACTGTTATTTTGGAGCACACCAAAAATTCTCCAGAAGCCAGATTTTTCCAGTATGCTAAAGCCATCCTACAATGTGAATTTGACAGGCTCCCCTTGTCTCCTAGGGTTAACTCCATTTTATCAACTGCTCACATTATTTTCCCTTTGTGGCCTTTATTTACCCTTTATAACTCAACTAGAAATTGGACCAGGAAAGGAGAAATTCCTATAACTCTACCTCATACAGTTAACCTTCCACTTGTACGGGGATTTAAGTTAGTACAGTTTTTAGACATCATAGCCGGGTCTTTATATTAGTGGGAAGTCCAGCCAAAATTACCATCCCAAAGCCCAGGTTCCAAAGCCTTTTCTTCTCACAGAGTCCTTCTGATTCTTTCTCAGTTTCCTCTATTTTATATAAAATGATGAAAGGTGTTCTCAGCCAGTTTTCTAGCACACCACTTAAACTGCTGATTTAAGGCATACGAAGATCTGACATTGAAAGAAAAATCAAGAATAATTATAAAATTATGTCAGAAATATGTATAAATACATCATTCTAATAAGATCACGTAATAGGAGAAAGGATCCCTCTCCTCTGGATCTTTACAGACATCACTTTACTAATGCCGAGTTATGTTCTGCTTGTGTCTATCCTAAAATCATCAAGAACATTTTAGTCAATAAGAGGGGGGGCCAGTTAGTCATCAGGGAAGAATTACTGATGTACTGCATTGATTACAGCCAGCTCGGGGCGCCTGCACATCCAGCATCTTCTGATGTGAGAGAGCGTGTGTCTGAGGTCAGGAGCTTTGGCTCACATTTCCTTTCCCTCTGCATTTAGCCCAGGGCCACGAGCACCTGTGCCTAGTCAGCGCCTCCTTGCTAGAAAGTGGCTTTTGTTGTGGCTCTGTTACCAACGGCTGAAGCACGGGCTACTTCCACTTAGCAGTTCTCAGAACTTTCTGTAGTTCTGATAAGGTGTGATGTTTTACTCTGCTAGCCTTTCAAAATAGAACTTTCCTGAACTTGTTTCTCAGTAGTTGACTTGACACCTTTTGGTTTTCTGTTTGTCTCACTGGTTCATGTTTTTATTTATTTATTTAGTTTTAAAGCTTTTATTTATTTATTCATGAGAGACAGAAGGGGGGAGAGAGAGAGAAAGAGAAGCGGAGGGAGAAGCAGGCTCCCAAGGAGCAGGGAGCCCGATGTGGGACTCGATCCCAGGACCCTGGGATCATGACCTGAGCCGAAGTTAGATGCTTAACCATCTGAGCCACCCAGGTGCCCTGGTTCATGTTGTTAGAAACATGGCCTGATCCAGAATTAAGTGTGGCCCTGTAATGAGGTATCTTTCCTTTCTTTCCTTTTAATGGTATCTTGGCTAAGTTTAGAAGGGTTATGTTTATTTTAGTTGAGAGTGAATAGTTGCCAAGTATTGCTTTAATTAGCCTTTGGTTTTCATTGTATTTGTGATTAAACGAACATTTCTGGAATACTCAACTATATGCTGGGTAGCTTCTGTGAGTGTTAATGGGGATGGATAAGACACGCTCCTACCTTCAGGGAATGTGGGGTTCAGTGCATATCTCAGCTGCTGTACCTTCTTTACAGTTTTCTTAGTGAAAGAAATAAACCCTTTCAAGTTACCAGTATGATAAAATGTTAGTTTTTCCTCATATATGGTAATTTCTGCTCTTTTTGGAACCTTTTGAAGAAAATAACTCAAAAGTGTTTTATAAAAGTAAATGTTTTTCTAGATTTCTATAAAATGCATAATGACTATTTCTCACAACCAGTGTCTCGACGAAGTAGTGAGGAGATGAAACGAGACATCTCTGCACCTGAGGGAGCGTCGCCGGCCTCCCTTATGGCTATGGGAACCACGTCTCCCCAGCTTTCCCTGTCCTCCTCTCCTACGGCTTCTGTTACCCCCACCACCCGAAGTCGGATAAGGTAGAGAACAATTAATACTGATACATTTCATGCATACTTCTCGGGCCTTTGGAGATTGGTGATCAGGTTGTAAAATAATGGGAGTCGAGCACTGATTTTTTTTCTTTGTGTCTTATTAAATGTTTTCTCATCTCTTCTATGCCCAGAATTGGGTAAGATGGTATAATAAAAAGAAAGACAATGTAAAAGAGATGGTTCTTCTCCTCAAAAGTAAGCGTTGTAGAATCAGAATATTGGGCTTGTGTGGAGGGTTAGGGAAGGCTTCCGAGAGGAGCAGTGTCTGGGTGGGGAGGGCGGGCTGGTATCTTTGGCAAGGTCAGTGACAGTGAGCCAACGTATAGAAGGGTGAGTAACTGAGGGTTGGGATGCTGTGGGTAGGTGGTACTGCGCATGCACAGAGGATGGGTACAGAAGGCCAGAGGAAGGTGTGGACCTACCACATCCAGGGGCCGTGAAGGAAAGATTGACAGTAGGGTGTGGCTAGACATGGAACCTCTTTATAGTCCAATTGAGTCACTTGGATGTGGTAGTAGCTATAAAGTGGGGTAAGTAAATCAATGTGAGAAGGTGATTCAGGGATTCTTCTGTTGTGGACAAAAGTCGGGGAACACAACTAAAATGACATTATGATGTTTCTGGGACAAAGATACCAAGCCTGGATCAGGATGATAGCAGTGGAAATGGTGAAGGGAGGTTGGGACTCTGGAGGCTTTTCAAAGGGAAAGGTGATTGATTCTGGCAATAGATTTCTAGAAAAGGAATGAAAGAAGGAGAGCTACCAAAGGGGACTCTAATTGTTGTATATTGGAAGCTGAGAACATGATGCCACACTGATCACTGATAAACAATACCTGAAAATGGAATAGTATATTTTATTCATATTTCTCCTATGTAAGAAGCCACTTGGGACTAAGAAGTAGTTATCATTTAGAGGAAAAACAACAGATGTCAGAAATGAAGCATACATTGTTATAGGGATATTGAGGTTATTCAGAAGAGATGAAGGAGGGATAGGAGTGGGTTTCAGAACTTTAGCTTTATATTGACATATGACGTATGAGGATAAAATGGAATAGTTGGCCTGTCAAACTCAAATTATATACTTGTGTTTAAAGCCCTGCCTCTAGGGGCCCAACCCCTTAGAATAGTGGTCCCGTAAACAGTGCACCATCAGAGCAAGTAGGGGTGCGGTGATGAGGGTAGCTCTTGGCTTTGCCCAAGCCGATGCAGGGAGAGCACTGTCCATGCTTGTCTCCGTCTTGGGTGGTAGGCTGCCTGCAGTGTGCCTGTGGGAAGGGCACCCACTCTTCCTGGCTTCCCTACTTAGAAGCTGTGATTTTCAACAAGGCATCTCCTGGAAAGTGTCTTCATCTTTCTTCTTTTTTTTTTTTAATTAAGATTTTATTTATTTATTTGACAGAGAGATGGCAAGAGAGGGAACACAAGCAGGGGGAGTAGGAGAGGGAGAAGCAGGCTTCCCGCTGAGCAGGGAGCCCAGTGCGGGGCTCGATCAAAGGACCCTGGGATCATGACCTGAGCCAAAGGCAGGCGCTTAACGACTGAGCCACCCAGGGCCCCCGAAAGTGTCTTCATCTTACAATGAAGAAGTTATGAGAGATGACCCCGCAGCTCTGGAAGGATCTTTTTTTTTTTTTTTTTTTTTGCAGCTTCCCATTGTAGTCCATAGAATTACTCTTCTTTGATGCTTTTTAAGCTGTTTCTGTAAACAAACAGACCTGGTGTGAGCCAGAATAAACCTTTCACATTGATTATAGTAGTTGTAGTTTGAGCATGATGGAGATTTATTTATTTATTTATTTTGTGTTCATTCACATATCTTAACTTTATCTTCATTCTCTTTTCCTGTGCTCGGTGGTATTATAACAAACTTCTTTGAACTTTTTAAACCAAAGCAGGAGTCTGGTGGGCTGGCATGCAAGCATAAAAGTGTATTTCTTCAAGGCAGCAGTTTTAACTGCTGCTCGGAAATTTTTGTATTTTACTTCTGGTTCTAAGATAAATGAGACCGGTGCTGCTTCAGTGCACCTTTCAATTGTAAAAGCTTCAGTTCTAAATGAACTCTTTTTATTTCCTAACTTATTTTGGAGGGTGACTACAGACAGAGTCAATGCGCTGAACAATACTAAGCCGCTTGTAACATAATAACCTTTGGGACACTCATTGGACTAAATTTTCTGGGGTGTGGGGTAGAATCTCTGCTTTATTTATAAAGTAATCACTAAAAACTAGACCAGGCTTTCAAGGGTATGCCACTTGTGAAGGAACGGGTTATTTTAGAAGTACTCTCACTCCGGGTAGTCCTAAAGTAGTTACTAAAAGGAAGGATTTGGTCCAGGATATGTAGGGTTGTATGCCTCCCTTGCGTCAACACCAGAGTGATCCCAAAATCTTGATTGTCTCATCTGGAGCAGGATATTTGTTCTTCCTCCAAGGAAATTGACAGTGCCCAAAAGTACCCTACGTATATTTTTAAGAAATGAGTTATAAGTAGCCATTGTTGGATTTTCTTTTTCTTTCTTTTCTTTTCTTTCTACATATATCTATCTTATAGTAAACTCTGAAGTTCCTCGAGTGGGCAGGGACTCTGTGTTGTTCACTACCCATTGCCCAGCACTTGCACACTGCCTGGCAAAGTGGTGTATAAGGAGGTATTGAATGAGTGAGTGAATTTACAGAAAAATCCCATTTTTCTATGCAAGATAAAATTCTAATTACCTATAGTTAATATAGAGTGTATAACATAGCAGTAAGCACATTTGAGGTGTTTTATGGATATTTGTTGCCATCTGTTGTCTTATCTGCTTCCCTCAGTTGTAAGCACCTTGAAGGTAGGAACTATGCCTTATAATCCTTCACCTTGCATAATCTTGCCCTTTGTATTTACAGTAAGTGATTTGTTTTTAAAAAAGAGGAAATGATTGAGAACGTAAAAGGTTGGATACAAAAGTGAGTAAAATAAAACTGAAGCATAAAGATTATGGAAGGGTAAAATATTGGGTGAAAGGCAGCCGTGACAGCTGTCAGGTGCTGCCAGTGTCAGGTTATTCTTCCCCCTTCCAAGCGTTCTGGAGTGCAATCCATTAATTGTGAATGCACGTTGTGCTGAATCTTTGCCAGTTTCCGTGTGGATAATAGAGTCCCTCCCTTCAGACAGCAGAAACCCCTGACAGTGATGGGTCTGTGAGGGCCCTGTAAAAATTATTAAGTAAAATCAAATGAGTGAAGACACATCTTACCATTAGATGTCTTAGTGTGTGCAATTATCCTATTCAAAAAATGCAAGCCAACACTGTTCTCTTCTTTGTGGGATTTCTGGTTTATAATGCAGCTCAGATAAAAAATATTTTAACTTTGGGTTCCTTGTTTTCACTTAGGGAAGAAAGGAAGGACCCTCTGTCAGCATTGGCAAGAGAATATGGAGGTTCAAAGAGGAATGCCTTGCTGAAGTGGTGTCAGAAGAAAACAGAAGGCTACCAGGTATTTAATCATATGGTTCCTTTGTCCCACATGAGCACTGGCCACACCAGGTGCTAGAGTGTCATAGTTTGCTACATATCTCATATTAAGATGGGGAATCCTATGCTGAATTTTAAGAATGCATTCAACACAAAGTCTATCCCAAACTTGGCTGAGTGTCACTTGGATAGCATCCGTTTTTTACCTTTCCAGAGTAGCTAATCTTTCCAGTACTTTAATTCAGCTATTCTGTAACCCTTTCTTAATTGAGTCCTGTTAACTGCCTTCATTGAGATCTCACCTGAACTAAGAGTAAAAATATATTTATTTAACTTCATTTTTATTTATTTATTTTTAAAGATTTTATTTATTTATTTGACAGAGACAGCGAGAGAGGAAACACAAGCGGGGGGAGTGGGAGAGGGAGAAGCAGGCTCCCCGCTGAGCAGGGAGTCCGATGCAGGGCTCGATCCCAGGACCCTGGGATCATGACCTGAGCCGAAGGCAGACGCTTAACTACTGAGCCACCCAGGCGCCCCATATCTATTTTACTTTAAATTAATATTTTCATTAATGGTTAAAATGATAAATTGTATGTTCTATGTATTTTATGTATATTTTACTGCAATAAAAAATTACTTAGCAAAAATAAAATGATCGGGATATAAGTAGATAGAAAATCAACAAGGACATATAAGACTTGAACTTGATACTAGATACTATATATGTGTGTATATGTATATATGTGTGTGTGTGTACATACATATATACATAACACACATATATATACATATAACCAGACCTACCCAACCACAGCAGAATCAAAGATTCTTCTCAGGTGCACATAGAACATTACAGGATAGGGTATATATTGGGTCATAAAATGTCTCAATAAATTTGAACAAAGATTGAGATTAGTATCTTTTCTGACCACAGTGAAATGAAATTAGAAGTGTATAACAGAAGGAAAATTCACAACTAAGTGGAAATTAAACACAAATTCCGAATAACCAGTGGGCCAAAGAATAAATCAGAAGGGAAATTAGAAAATAAGGAGAGTGAAAGTGAAACACAACATACTGAAATTTAGAGGAGGCGTTGGGAGCATCTCTCTGAGAGAAGTTTATAGCCATAAACACCTGCCTTTAAAAAGAAAAATCTCAAATCAGTAACCTGACCTTTCACTTTAAGAAAGTAGAAAAAGAAGAGTAAACTAAACCAAAGCAATCAGAAGGAAAGAAATAAAGATTAGAGCAGACAAAACAGTAGAACAGATTAATGAAAACAAAAGCTGGTCTTGGAAAAGATCAACAAATTGACAAACCTTTAGCTAGATGGACAAAGGAAAAAAGAGAGCAGACTAAAACTCAGGAATAAAAGACGGGACATTCCTAGTGACCTCACAGAAATAAGGAATACTTATTTACTTAGTTAATAATAATAATAATAGGAATACTTAAAAGGGAATACTGTGACCAGCTGTACGCTGACACATTGGATAACCTAGATGTAAAAGGACAAATTCTTAGAAATACACTATCAAAAATGACTTAAGGGGGCACCTGGGTGGCTCAGTCGTTTGGGTGTCTGACTCTTGGTTTCGGCTCAGGTCATGATCTGAGAGTCCTGGGATCAGGCCCCATGTCAGGCTGCACACTTAGTGCAGAGTCCACTTGTCCTTCTCCTTCTCCCTCTGCTCCTCTCCCACCCCCAAATAAATAAATAAAATCTCAAAAAAAAAATGACTAAAGAAGAAAGAAAATTGCAGGGTGCAAGGTCAGTATACTAAAATCACTTGTATTTCTTTCTTTCTTTTTTTTTTTTTTTTAAAGAGGAAGAGAGTGATTTTGGTGGGGGCGGAGGGGCCAGAGAGAGAATCCTAAGCAGGCTCTGTGCCCAGCATGGAGTCCAGTGCAGGGCTTGATCTCATAACCCTGAGATCATGACCTAAGCTAAAATCAAGAGTTGGACACATTTAACCAACTTGAGCCACCCAGGTGCCCCATCACTTGCATTTCTATATTCTAGTAATGAAAACTGAAAATGAAGTTAAAACAATACTTCCATTTATAGTAGCATCAAAAAGAATAAAGTACTTACAAATAAATTTAACCAAGGGGAGGACAAGGCTTGTACACCAAAAGCTAGAAAACATTGCTGAAAGAAATTAAAGAAAATCTAAATAAGTGGAAAGATGTCCCATGTTCATGGATTGGAAGTTTTGATGCATGCTACAACATGAATGAACTTTGAAAATACTATGCTAAGTGAAAGAAGCCAGACAGGAAGCTCCAGCATAAAAGATTTAAATACTCCAGATCTGAAAGCAGGCATAAAACAGATACTCTCAGCTTTGATGAATGGCCAGAGAATCAATGCTGATGGCTACAAGTTTGATCTAAGACTGAAATCTCAAACGTGAGTCAATATTGCACAACCACTTGATTTTTTTCATTATGGTTTTTTAAATTGAAATATTCACATAAGTTACAATTTACTCACCTAAGATACACATTTTAGTGGTTTTTGGTATAGTCACGGGGTTTTGTAAAACTGACCACAGTCAGTTTTAGAATATTTTCATCAATCCAAAGAAATGCTGTAACCATTAGCAGTCAGTCCTCACTTGCTCTGTAGGCAAGCACTAATCTGCTTTCTATCACCATATATTTACCTATCCTGGACATTTCATTTAAATGGCCTCACATACTATGGCGGTCTTTGTGATTGGCCTCTTTCATTTAGTATCATGTTTTCAGGGTTCATCCATGTTGTGGCTTGTGTTGTCAGTACTTTATTCCCTTTTTATGGCCAAATAATATTCCATTTTTTTTGGCTATACCGCATGTTTTCCATTCGTCTGTTGATGGACATTTCGGTTGTTTTGGCTGTTACATTTATGCTGCAGTGAACACTGTGTGTAAGTTTTTGCACGGACATAAGTAATTTTCCTCATGCTTCTGTCTGTCTTCTGCTCTGCTGCCAAACTGGTTTGAAATTGTGATCCGGAAGCTACTTCCTCTTTAAAGGCCATGCAGTTATAGTCCAAGATCGTCAGTCTGGAGATCAGTGATCCCCTATGATCCCCTTGTGTAGCCTCATTGACTCTTCATTCTTGTGAACTGCCCAGTCTCACCTTGGTCCCGAATGCCTCCGCATCCTCTCCCTCCACCCCTTCCGTCTGGGGAGTGTCTGCCCCTCCAGCTTAGAAAACAGCCTCTATGCAAAATAGTTTTTGTCCCTGCTTCACTCCTGCAGGGGGGTTCATCCTTCACATGTTCCACTCCCTCCTCACAGAAACTAGGGAGCCTAGTTCTTCCTTGACTTCAGGACAGTATTTGCTGTATTTCAGGGCATATTCTTTGGGGGTCTTTGCATCTGTAGTTCATTTTCCCTGTTCCCAAACTCTGCAGGCTGGATCACAAGGGTACTAAAGTTGTCACTTTGCATGTCTGTCTTCCTTTCTAGACTTGTGAGCTCGTTTTTGCCCCTAGCATCTGGCATAAGGCTCAGCACATGACAGAGCTGACTGACTGTCTGAATCTATATATTGAATGTAATGGAATACATTAGAGGTTCATTTTTATAACTGGGGTTCTCAGCCCTGTGTGTAAAAAACTGGGAAAATTGTGGGGGAAAATGCAGATTCCTGAGGACCACACCCAAAGATTTGTGATTCTAGAGGTATAAACTGAGACCCTGGGGTCTGCATTTGTGCAAGTACTGCAGGTGATACATTGATCACACAGAATCACACACAGAGTAGTAATTAAGGTTGTGGACTTGAGTATCAGCTCTGCCCCTACTGTGACCCAAAGCCAATTACTTAGCTTCTTTGAGCCTCATTTTTCACTTTTCTCTTTCGTAAAATGGAGGAGTAACTGAGGCAGCCATGCACATTCTCTAGCATGACTTATATGTTTAATAGATTTTTAAATTATTATTTTTTTTTATGGCATTGGGTGCTGTCTGGTGACATAAACTACATTTTCTTAGACTGCTATGTCAGTTGAGTAATTTTAGGTAATTATAAATTACTTCCCCTTAGTTATAGAACTTTGCCATGTATCAAGTTGATTAAAAAGTTAAATAATCAAGTTGATAGGGATGATTCAAGCATAAAATCAGTGATTTATTAACAATTGTCTCTCGGTTCCTTCCCACCTAAATTCTCTGGCTCTGTGATTTTAAGGGACATTGTATTGGTTAAAAAAAAAAAATACAATTCTGGGGGAAGCAAGGAGGAGAAGAGAGGCTAATCCGCAGATGCTTTGAGGAAAGCCACAGGGGGGGCCTTGAGGTCCTGTGGAGTTTCCCAATCTCCACGTGCTGCTTAGGCATTTGCAGTGTGGGGAAATGGTCACGCCCTGTTGGCATCTGTCCGTTCTTATACCCACGAGGAAACCCTTGAGGTTTAGGTGAACGTGGGATTTGTCATGCAGCTGGTTCCAGATGGTTCCCCCATTAAGACTTTTAGAAATGGGCATACCAAAGATTTCCTCTTATCTTTCTGCTGTGTTGAGTAGACATTACACAGACACCCCACCCATCTTGCTGCTTTTGTAAAGAAACATTTATTTAGAGGTACTCCAACTGTTTAAAAAAAAAATACAAATTAATTCAAAAACTTAAAAACTTCAATTAATAATTTTAAGTTTTTTCCATTTAGTGGGTACTTACAGTGCGGGAGGAAATACGCAAAACGGAATAGTTAACATACAAAAAGAAAAACCTTTCTGGACGCTAGACAGTCTTATGCTATGAACCCAATTTCCCCTTTCTTTACTTCCTATGGACGCTTCTGTAAGGATACATATGTATGGCTTTTTTGTTTGTCTTGCTTTTGTTTCCTGCAAGACAGATCTCTATTCTTGCTGTTTAAAAGTAGATAGGATACTGGGTCTTTTATTTCAAAGTCTGTGAGTTAAAATTGGACAGTCCGAAATGCATAATCTTTTAGTAAATGGAAAGATATATCTGATAGAGCTCTTAATTTGTCAAGAGCCATATAAGAAGTGTCAGAACCCTTTCCTTATCTAGCTGTAAATATGCATGAGAATACCCACCCTTTGGAGCCAGCAGTTTGGGACCAATTTCTTTTGGTCTCTGACTACTCACAGTCTGCAGGAAAGGGCAGGTTGTGACACTTGACCAGCTCACTAGAGCAGGAGCCTGTACGTGACACTCGGCACACACTGCTCTCTCAGGCCCCAAATGCAGCATTAATGCTTGGACCATGCATGCTTTATGTCGTAGGAGCTGTCTCATCAACGGAGATAGATTCCCTAATACCATATCATCTTCCTTTAACTCTCTTACGAGTCATCCTAAAATAATTGTGCTAATCACTATAACTTCATTAACCATCCATTACAAAACAAGCCCTTGTGAGTTTGCCTTTTATCTAACAAGTACATATTCTCTTTTAAATTGTGTCCTGCCACTTACTGTTTACTGAAGTTTTAGAATACTAGAATTATTACTGTTGAAAGGGCCTTGGCATTCTGATTTACTGTCAGGTTTACAAATGTCGGACTGAAAAGCCCCACAGGATAAATGATGGCCTCAAGGCTGTCTCATGAGTCCATGGCATCTCACATAAACAACCTTCAGCACTATTGCTTTAAGGATTAAATCTTCCTTGTTTTTTAAATCAGTGTCTCAGTTTGTACCCATTATGTTTTTATTTATTTTTTCTACAGTTATGCTTTTAAATTTATTATTATTTTTTAAAGATTTTATTTATTTGAGAGAGAGAATGAGAGACAGCATGAGAGGGAGGAGGGTCAGAGGGAGAAGCAGACTCCCTGCTGAGCAGGGAGCCCGATGCAGGACTCGATCCCGGGACTCCAGGATCATGACCTGAGCCGAAGGCAGTTGCTTAACCAACTGAGCCACCCAGGTGCCCCTTAAATTTAATTTAAATATGCAGTTAACATTCATAATTCTTAAGTGCTTATAGGGAAAAGTGCGAATCCATTGGCCTATTTCATAACCTCTGTAATTTCTGCTTCCCAGAAGCAACTACTTTCGGTTCTTCTAGCTGTTTGGTTAGGGATTGACAGTATCAGATTGATAAGGTAACCAAGAAAATAATTTATACTTTCAGTATATTTTCTTCGATTCTAAAATTTGTATTGAGCAGCTTCTGGTGTACCATTGTTTTCTTGTTCTGGAAAAACCTAACTGAATATAGTCAAGGGGCCTCTAAAGGTTAATTTAAGATAGCTTTACTTCGGATGAAAAATCTTTGTTTTCTGATAAAACGCCAGACCTAGAATTGGATTAGTTAATCCAAAAGATAATGAAAGCACTTAATCTAGTACAAAATAGTTTTAGTAAATGAAAAAAAAGCTTTTAGAACTGCCTGAGGTAATTTAATCTCAAATAACCATTAAGAATGCACAGTTTTATTGAGGGATTTGCTCATTAATGCTTGGGCTAGAGAAGAAAAGATTGTACATGTCTTAGTGGAGATCATTGGAGGCAGAAAAACTGACAGACTTGAATGATTTGGAAGTAATGTTTTATGTGCTGTGCTTTACTTGCTTTCTAACAGTTTTTCTTGAGAGAAAAATTAACTTGTCAAATACATACTGAGGTGTGCACCAGATAGCGCTCTGGGTGTTAAAGCAGAATCAGGAAATAAAAAGACAGTTTCTCAACTCGGGAAAATTATGGTCTAGTCCGTAAGAATACATCAGTAATTAAAACTAAATATAAACTTCTGTTTAGGTAGAATATCAGACCAGACTCTACTGAGAATTACGATTTTGTTTAAAATAGTAGTGCGTGCATGTGTGTGTGGGGTGTGTGTGTGTGTGTGTGTGTGTGTGTGTGTGTATTTATTTCAAGGCACCGGGGGACTAACCTAGGCAGCTAGGATCAATTTGGCAGGAGCCAAAATTGCAGAAAGAAAACACATTGACTTGAGCTCCGTATTTACCCCTGCTTTTTTAAACCGTTGGAGTATTGGCCAACTCGTGGCATGAGGCAGAGACCAAACAGAAAGCAGTGGTCCAGACCTTGTTTCAGAATCCTCTGAGTAGGGATGCTAAAATTCTAATTCAGAGCTACTAAAACAGTCAATATTTGAGGGTCCTAAATCCCAGGGGAAAGACAATGCCAGAGTAGCGGACTCAACAGTTTGATTCAGCTTTTGCCCTCAAGGTTGTTTGTCATGTCCTAAGTAAGGTGTACAGAGGCCAACTTAAATTCAGCAGAATCTGCTGCCGGGAGGATAACACTTTAGCCCCATTTTATTGAAAAATCATCTCTCCTCATTGAATGATGTTGGCACCCTTGATAATTCATTTGACTATATACACAGTTTATTTCCTTGACCTTCTAAAACCTTACGGTTTATCTCTGGTCTCTTTATTCTACTCCATTGGTATATAGGTCTGCCTCTGCCAGTACTGCACTATTTTCATCGCTGGAGCTATGCAGTAAGTTTTGAAATCAGGAATTGTGAGTCCTCTAGCTTTGTTCTTATCTTTTTTTTTTTTAAGATTTTATTTATTTATTTGACAGAGAGAGACACAGTGAGAGAGGGAACACAAGCAGGGGGAGTGGGAGAGGGAGAAGCAGGCTTCCCGCGGAGCAGGGAGCCCGACACGGGGCTCCATCCCAGGACCGTGGGATCATGACCTGAGCCAAAGGCAGACGCTTAACGACTGAGCCACCCAGGCGCCCCTAGCTTTGTTCTTATCTTTTCAAGATTGTTTGACTCTTTAGGGTCCCTCAAGATTCCATATGGATTTTAGGAGTGTTTTGCTATTTTTGTAAAAAAAATTGTCATTGGACATTGATAGGAATTGCATTGAATCTATAGATCACTTTGAGTAATAATAAATCATAACAGTATTAAGTCTTTCAACCCATGAATATGGGATGTCTTTACTTTCAGCAGTGTTTTGTAGGTTTTATCTTATAAGTCTTTCACTCCTGGATTAAGTTGGTTCCTAATTGTTTTATTCTTTCTGATGCTCTTGTAAATGGAATTATTTTGTAATTTCCCTTTTAGGTTGTTCATTGTTAGTGTATAGAAATGCAGCTGATATTTGTATGTTGACCTTGATCCTGCTAGTTTGGTGAATTCATTAGATCTAACAGTTTTTGTGGGTAGAATGTTTAGGGTTTTCTTCATAGAAGATCATATCATCTGCAGACAGAGATAATTTTACTTCTTCTCTTCTCACCTTTTATTTCTCTTTCTTCCCTAATTGCCCTGGCTAGAACTTCCAGAACTATGTTGGGTAGAAGTGGCCAAAGTGGACATCCTTGGCTTGTTCTTCCTCAGCTTAGAAAAGAGCTTTCAGTTTTTCACCATTGAGTGTGATGTTTGCTGTGGGTTTTTCATATATAGCTTTTTATAGTGTGGAGGTAGTTTCCTTCTATTCCTATTTTTCAAGTATTTTTATCATGGAAGGTTGTTGAATTTTGTCAAATGCTTTTTGTGTACCAACTGAGATGATCATGTGGGTTTTTTCCCCTTCATTCTGTAAATGTAGTTAGTATATCCCATTAATAGATTTTTGTATGTTGTGAACCATCCTTGCATTCCAAGAATAAGTCCTACTTGGTCATGGTGTATAATCCTTTTAATGTGCTGCTGAATTTGGTTTGCTAGTATTTTGTTGAAGATTTTTGCATCAGTGTTCATAAGAGATACTGGTCTGGAGCATTGTTCTCTGGTAGTGTCTTTGTCTGACTTTGGTATCAGGGTAATGGTGGCCTCATAAAATGAGATAGAAAGTGTTCCCTCCTCTTCAATTTTTGGAGAAGTTTGAGAAGAATTGGGGTTAGTTCTTTAAATGGGTAGAATTTATCAGTGAAGCCATCGGGTCAAGGGCTTTTCTTTACTGGAATTTTTTTCGGTTACTGATTCAGTTATCTTACTAGTTAAATATCTATTCAGATTTTCTATTCTTTGTAGTTCATTCTTGATAGGCTTTGTGTTTCTAGGAATTTCCCCATTTGATCTAGTAATCCAATTTGTTGGCAGACAGTTGTTTATAGTACTCTGTTATAATCCTTTTCCTTTCCCTAAACTTGGTAGTAATATTCTGTTTCATTTCTTATTTTAATAATTTGAGGCCTCTTCTCTCTTTTTTTCTGAGTCAGTCTAGCTAAAGGTTTGTGAATTTTGCTGACTTTTTAATGAATCAACTTTTGATTTCATTGATTTTTTTTTTCAGTTGTTTATTTTCTTTTGTTTACCTCTGCTCTGATCTTTATTATTTACTTTCTTCTGTTGACTTGGGGTTGTTTGTTCTTATTTTTCTAATTCCTTAAGTTTTAAAGTTAGTTTGTTGATTTGAGATTTCTTATTTTTTAATGTGTAAGAGTTTATTGCTATAAACTTCCCTTAAACTGCTTTCTCTGTGTCCCATAAGTTTTGGTATGTTGGGTTTTACTTTTCCTTTTTCTCTTACTATTTTCTAATTTCCCTTGTGAATTCTTCTTTGATCCATTATTTGCTTAAGATAATTTATTTTGAGTGGTAAACCAACCTTGCATTCTTGGGACAGACTCTTCCTAGTTATATTATCCTTTGTAGCAAGTCATATTCAACTTGCTAAAATTTTGTTTAGAATTTTTGCATCTATGTCTGTGAGGAATATTGGTCTGCAGTTTGTTTGTTTGTTTTAAGATTTTATTTATTTATCTGAAAGAGAGACACAGAGAGAGAACACAAGCAGGGGGAGTGGGAGAGGGAGAAGCAGGCTTCCCGCTGAGCAGGGAGCCCGATGCGGGGCTTGATCCCAGGACCCCGGGATCATGACCTGAGCTGAAGGCAGACGCTTACCGACTGAGCCACCCAGGCACCCCTGTTTGTTGTTTTTTTTTTTTCATTGTATTTATTTATATGACAGAGACACAGCAAGAGAAGGAACATAAGCAGGGGGAGTGGGAGAGGGAGAGGCAGGCTTCCTTCTGAGCAGGGAGCCCGATGTGGGGCTGGATCCCAGGACCCTGGGATCATGACCTGAGCCGAAGGCAGACGCTTAACGACTGAGCCACCCACGTGCCCCTGGTCTGCAGTTTCTTGGTTAATAATGTCTTTACTAGGGTTTGGTATTAGTAATGTTGATTGTAGAATAAGTTGGTAAGAATTCTTTTTTCTTCAGTTTTCTGGAAAAGTTTATTTACAGTTGGTATTACTTCCTTCTTAAATATTTGGTAGAATTCCCTAGTGAAGTCATCTTTACTGGCTGTCTTTGTAGGAACATTTTTGACTACAAAATCCAGTTTCTTTAATAGAGACATGGGGCTATTCACATTATCTGTTTCTTCTTGAGTGAGGTTTGGCTAGTTGTGTCTTTCAAGGAATCTGTTCATTTCATCTGAGTTGTAGAATTTATTGGCATAACGTTGTTCATAATATTCCTGTCTCCTAGGTATCTGTAGAATCTGAAGTGTTGTCTCCGCTCTCATTCCTGATAACACAACTTATGTATTCTCTCTTTCTTCCTTATTAATCTAGCTGGAGGTTTATAAAATTTATCTTCTCAATGAACCAGTTTTTTAATTTATTTTCTTTATTCTATTTTTCTATTTCATTTCTTTTTGCTCTGGTCTTTATTATTTCCTTTCTTCTGCTTACTATTTGGGTTTTAGTTGCTCTTTTTCTTTAGTTTCTTAAGGTAGAGTTGTCATCATTTGAAGCTTTTCTTCTTTTTTGCTGTAGACACTTCTTGCTAGAGTATTCATTTAGTGGCATCCCATAAATTTTGATCCATTTTCATTCAGTTCAGAATACTTTTCTGTTTTGATTTCTTCTTTGATCCATGGATTATTTAGAGTATTTCATTTAGTTTCCAAACACTTGAGGATTTTTCAGAGATATTTCTGTTACTGATTTCTAACTGAATTTGATGATGGTCAGAAAATGTACTTTCTATGACTTGGATCCTTTTAAATTTATTGAGACTCATTTTGTGGTACAGAATGTGGTCTAGCGTTTAAGAAAACGCTAGTCCCCTGTTGTTGGAGAAAGGCTCTATAAATGTTAATTAGATACCATTCATTGACTGTTGATCATATCTTCTGTATCTCTATTTTCTAGCTACCTCTTCTATCCATTTTTGAACAAAGAATATTGCAATCTTTTGATTATAGTTGTAGATTTCTCTACTTCTCCTTGTAGTTTTAACAATGTATTCTAAAACCGTTACCAGTACATAAATTTGAAGGGTTATCTCCCCTTGAGAAATTTACCTCGGCCATTATGAAGTGACCTTCTTTATCCATGAGAATATTCTGTGCTGTGAAATCCTTGTTTTATATTAATATAGCCACTCTATCTTTCTCTTGATTACATTTAGTGTAGTATACTTTCTCTAGTGTGTGTGCTTTTTGCAGGTAGCACATAGTCGAGTATAACCATATTTTTTAAGTTATTCTTCTAATGATTATTCTAGGTATTACAGTACACATTTAAGGTTGATTTATCCCAGTTGATTTAAGGTGTCCCAGTTGATCTAAGGTTTTTCTGACTTAATATGGTAAAATATAGCAACTTTTGCTCTACTGGAGGTCCTTTTCTTCCCTCTTCCTTTGTGTTGTTATTGTATGTATTACATTTATCTGTGTTATAAACCCAGCAGTACAGTACTATAATTATTATTAATTGTTATGGTTTTTTTAAAAAATAAAAGAGGAAAACAGATGAGAACAATTTTAGGCATGAGGGCTACAGACTCCCACTGTTCTTACCTGAAATTATTTGCCTTTGATTCATTTCCAGAGCCCTGAAATTATTATTTTTGACAATTTCGTCCAGTTTTATATTTGTTTCTTAGAGAGAGGAATTGTTGACCTCTCCTCCACCACAGCTGGAAGTTTCCTCACATGCTTCCTTTTTGGATTTCTTTTCCCCCGACCCTCTTTCACTAAGCAACAACAACAAAGGAGCACTTAGCCTTTCTTCTCCCAGAATTGTGTGTCCCTGTGGACTGAAGAGTCCGTAGAGTAAGAACTAATGGACAGATAAAAATAGCTCAGCCCCCCTCCCAGCTTCCTTTGAAATATTAGGCTGTAGACAAATAGGAGAAAAGGAAGTTCTCTTAATAAACTTATGAAGTGTTCATATGATAACTTGCTAGTGCCTACCTGGGTGGCCCAGGCACCTGGCTTTTGCCACGCTCCCTTGGGCCACTTTGCATTTCCAGCATTCCAAAACTTGTGGGGTGAGTGAATTCTCTGTATAAAGTAGCTTTCCTTACCTGAAAAGCTCGTGTTTCTTGTGATTCCTCTTGTTCACTGCATGCTGAGACAAGAAATAGAGAAGGGTCCCCTGTACCCGTGACCCCCGGCCACTGGTCTGTCCAGTGCTGTCCAAATGGTATTTCCATTGATACTCCCCTTCTTTTTCGGAGAGGTCTTCAGTCTCTCATGCCAGAAACATCATGGAGTGCCTCTTCCCCGCCCCAGTCCTTCCTTCCCTGTCTTCCCTTTCCACTTCCCTAGTGTCCTCCCTTTGTGATTCCAGTTAGGACTGAGGCAGGGGAGGGTGGAATGGGAGAGGTCAGGAAAGCTGGGAGTTCTGCCAGTAGATAGAGTGCAGTTAAAATAATACATTTGGAATGCCTGATAGTCAACGCAAAGCTTAGATGCTTTCATTTCCTCTTTTGTAACTGGAATCTTAGGTCACAGGAATGACTTCCCAGAGTTAAAAAATAAAAAAGGTGCAGGCAGTAGATAACGGTTTTGATCTGAATTGAATCTAGGTTGAAAGTCTTTTTTTTTTTTTTTTAATTTTACATTGTCAATTTGGCTGGAAACTTAAGTTTCCATACAGAAAGATCTTATTGTTTGTAAATATCACTGTGTTTCAAGGGTTAAAAATACTTGAACAAAGGGAAAGGGAATGGCAGGTTTGTAGTCCCACCCGGCCTTTATGTAGACTTGCATATACCCACCCGCTCTCTCCATGCAGCCATTCACGCTGCCACAGCCTGGTCATTCTGGGCCCTCTTGTCCAAGAAGCTGGCAGCGGCCCGGCATGAAGTTCACATGTCTACACAGAGCTCTTATGTCAGGCCTCCTCACGGGCCTGTGCTCTCTGCTGCACACAGCGGAGGTTAGGCAGATGGCCTCATGGTCACAGTGGAGTGAAAGAGTGGTTTCCTGTTTTCAGGGGATTTCTTTCAAGGCCAAACATAGCAGCTGGGAAACAGTTTTCCCAGAATCACAATGTACTTCTTGGGTTCTGTTTAAACATAATTTGACAGTCATGGTTAACATCTATTTCCAGAAATGTCAAGGCTGTAATTTTTTTTTAAATTAATTGCTTAATGGCATTACGATATGCCAGCTTGATCCATGTTCTCGTTTGTGGTAGGTGACACTACCCAGTCAAGATTGCCCCCCAGCTGACACCAGTTCTTAAGTTGCTGATGCTTACATTTCTCATTGCGAGCGTCTTTTGGAGCCGCATTCAGGGCCCTGGAGCGTGGAAAGGTACTCAGGAACGGTGGGCTGCCCCCAGCGGTAGCAGTGTCACATGGACCTGTCGTGACTTCATGGACAGAATGCGCCTGTGGAAGTGTGAGACGTGAGAGGGACCTGAGGAGTTTGAACAGAGCCAGAGAGGCCTGTCATTCCCCTTAACTCCAGCTTCTCTTCCTCGCCCCCTCGTTCTTTCCCCCGTTGAACTTCCACCCGTAGAGAAAATCTGCTGAATGTAGAAACCTGGTTTGATTGCCCGTGCTCTTGGTTAGCTGTAAGGTAATTGTCACAGGAGTTTGTTTGCTTAGATAAAATTTGAGGTACTTAATCTGAATCAGCACCCACAATTCCATTCTCAGAAGTTGGAGAACATCAGACTTGAGATGACCCCTAGGAATTCCGCAGATGGGGTTTTACTTCTCAGGTGACGGAACTGCAAATCGGAGAAGTGGCAGGCTTGCCTGAGATCATACACCTGGGCCTCCAGACACCCAGCCTGGGCTCTTGCCACTAACCACCCTGCCTCCCCAGCAGGGTCCCAGGCTCTTCACTAGGTTTCCAGTAAATGGGTATTTTTCTTATGAGTAATGCCGAGAAATAGAGGAGAAATCAGATAAGTAACATTTTCAGGAGCTGCTTCGTTCTTTTGCTAAAAGCAGAATCATTAGATTATTCGAGTCAAATAATCATTATATATCAGATAGCTCACACAGTCCTTTACTGCCTGACATCATGAGAAAATTGTGTGTGTGTGTGTGTGTGTGTGTTTGTGTTTCATTCACTTTGGTTGCGATGCCAGCATAACAATATGAAGTCTACAGAGGAGTTGAAATTTGACAGGTTAATTCTATTATATACATGATGCTCTGGCTTTTCACAAATGAGTTTAGCCTGAGGTCATTCAGGAAGTTTAGGGTGACCTCTCTGTTTGTAGAAGCAGGTAATTTGTAAAGATGCTCTATTGCTGCCTCATGATACATAATTACAGAAAGGGTAATTAACCATTGGATACTGGAGGGAGGAGGAAAGACAAACTAGTTTCCTTTCCAAAAGGGCTCTTTAGACCCAGGAGAAAGGAGGCTGGGTCTGGTTACCTACTGCTGCATAACAAACGCCACCCCAGAAGTTAATGGCTTACAATAATGATGACATTTATTTAGCCCATAAATCTACAGTTTGGGTGGAGCTTAGTGGGAACAGCTCATCTGTACTCCATTCAGCTTCATCTGAGGCTCCTGCCCTCCTCCTGTCTGGTGGCTGATGGTAGCTGAGATTTTCACTGGGCTTCCTCGCGGCGCGCTGGCTGTGTTCCAGGGCAAATGTACCGAGAGAGCTGGGCAGTAGCCCCTCATCTTGTATGACCTAGTCTTGGGGGTCATGCAGCATCTCTTCTGCCACATTCTGTTTGTCAAGGCAGGCACAAAAGCCTGTCCAGTTGCAAGGGGAAGGGAGTTAGATTCCACCTCCTGATGGGACGCAGCAAGGTTCTGGAGAGGATATAGGGCCAGAAGTACTGCTGTGGCCTTTTTCGAAAAATCCAGTCTGCCACAGAGACTGTTGTTTTTTATTTAAGTAGAACAGCCAGTAACATGACATTAACCTGGCAGAACCTTATAATGATATTTTTAAAAATACTGCCTCACAGGTGAGAGGGAACCTGGATGGAGTGGGGCAGTCTGGCAAAGAAGTCTGCCTTATGAAAGCTAGATGCATTTGCCTATGCAGGTCTGTGTAGCAAATCATGCAGCAGCACCCTGAGAGCTTGGGGATATGACTGTCCGCCTTCTCAGAGCCCACCCAGGGTGTGGGTTCCATCAAGGTCAGTTGGACTGTGTCTGGTTCCACTGCGGTTTAACCCGGAACTACGTTCAGGCACAGCACTCTGAAATACTGGGAAGAAGTACGAAACTTAAAAACAGAGAGAACCTAGGCGGCACCTAAATGTGTTTGTGGCCCTGGGATCCCTTGTTTGAAAAAAACAGATGCATTGATGGAATTGACATATGATAAACTGCACATATTTAAAGTTTATAATTCGATGACTTGGGCCTGCGAAACCGCCCCCGCACATGGTGAGGGTATCGAGGCCCATGGAAGATTCCTTCAGCCTCTGTATTCTCTTCATCGTGCCTTTTCCCACCGCCGCCCCCGGGCAGCCACGGTCTGCTGTCCCTGCATAGTGTTTGTATTTTTTATAATTTGCTGTAAATGGGATCACAGCATGTATAATTTGGGGAGGGTTCTGGCCTCTGTCACTTAGCATAATGATTGTGAGATTTATTCATATTGTGTATATCAATAATTCATTTCTTTTTTTTTTTTTTTCTGAAGAGCCAGTCCGCTCTATGGAAACATCACCATTTGTTTATCTATTCAGCTGTTGCTAGACATTGGGTTGTTTCTAGTTATTGCTTCTAAGTAAAGCTCCTGTGAACATTCATGTGCAGGTGTTTGCCTAGACGTCTGTAAAGTGGATTGGCTGGATCATGTGGCCGGTATAGGTGTCACTTTTTAAGAATCTGCCAGACGGTCTTCCAAAGTGGCTGCACCAGCAGTGTGGGAGAGTTCCAGTTCCTTTACACCCTCACCAAGACTTCGTGTGGTCGGCCTCCAGCCGTTCTAATAACTGTGTGGTGATACCTCGTCATGGTTTTAATTTTCCAGTTGCCTGGGAACTAATGGTGTTGAGCATCTTTCCGTGTGCTTGTTTGCCATCCATGTATCTTCTTCCGCAAGGCGCCTGCGCACAAGCAGAGTGGTCGTTAAATACAAGGAAGGATATGATGCAGTCTAGAGCATGACCTTTGCCCTCAGGGAACTTTCGAAGTTATTTCTGAAATGTAATATTTCCAGGCCTTTTAAAATGATGCCTTTTCCTGGGCATAATTTAACCTTTTTAATGACTCAGATTTGTAATCATAAGCATTCATGACCGTACTGTGTAGAATCCAGTTTTGAGTGGCCTTTATACTTCTGCTGCCTCATATCCCTCCTTATGACCCTCAACCCTCTCTATTTGGCTGCATCCTAATGTGTATTTTACCAAGAAACGACAGAAAGTGCCTGTGACCAACTTGCTTGCAAAACAAAACAGCAAAGTATGGGGTCGGGAGTAAAGCACCACGTACAGGGCCCCAGCGGCACGCAGGCTCCTCCCCTCCCTTGTGACAGCATCATGTTCTCCCACTGGTGGTATCTGGTTATGTTTGGTCCAGAGTAAAGTGTTTCCACCATTTCCCTTCACATTTACTACACTAATGGGAAAGTAAGTAAACCACTGAGTTTGGGTGTACAAGGGGGTGGTGGTTCCACAGGTGTGATACCTGTTTTTGGATGTTTTGCCATTTTCCCTCTGCCAAAATGATACCTTGTAGGTGTAGAAACAAATACCCTGAAAGATTTAAAAGAACACTTTAATTCCTGCCCTAAGCAGTAAGATAAGTTCCTCTTAAGATGAGCACTCTATTGAGCATCTCTTTCCCAAGATCATTTCCTTCCCAAGCTACTGAAAGACCACACCCACTTCACATCCAGGCTGCCTTGTACATTTGGTGTCCTGGGTCAGACCAGGTACATTCCCTGTGATTTCAGAAATAGAAGTGCCGTGCCAGGGCAGACCAGTAGTCTTCCTAGGCTCATGTTTTGTCTGGGGATGTATCAGAGGGTGTTCTCAGGGGCAGGCGATTCTCCCTTGAAAGGTGAGTACCAGGAAGATAACGATGCATCCAAATGGGCACCTTCCCTGCTAGGGGCTTGCCACCAGTGCCCTGGTCTAAATCTTTGCTCTGTGTAGGATTAATGATGTCTTGTAGTGTCTGTGTGGAAGTACCCTTTTGTGCATAAATTACATTTTTCAAATTTAAGGTGTTTGGATGAGTCTAGGTATATTTTGTGTCTATCCTTTATGCTTTATAAGTACTGTCTGCTAGCAGCCCTCATTTTTAGAATCTGAAGCATTTTTTTTGTTTGTTTTTTAAGACCTACCTCCCTGCTGAAGCTTTCAGATCTTCTGGACCTTTTTTCCTAAATTCCTCTACATTCTCAGAGTTTTCTTAAATGAGCACATTATTCAGCAAACCTTTGTGAAGTGCCTGAAGAGTGTGCTAGGTTTTCAGGTCAGTGCTTGGCAAAAACACGCCTGAGAGAGGGAAGCTGAGTCATATACGTGCCGTTTGTTGCAGTAGGCACAGGGGAGACATGTGACAGAAGTCCGTGCGACTGTCACAGAGCCATCAGACCTTCATCTCTGGCCCAGATAGCAGGTGTCCCGAAGTTCCAGGGTGTGAACTAGAGGAGAGGGACTTGGAACCAGCATGGCTGTCTTCTGGTACTCCAGGGCCTCTCCTGGGGTGGGGACAGCAGTCTGCTGTCTCATGCTTGTTTGGTCTGGAAGGTGGAATCAGCACCATCTCGGGGGGGAGGGGGGGAAGGATATGCCTAGCTCCAGCCGAAGGAGCTGTTCCATGTACCTCACAGACTCTTACAAATCCTCACGACTGGGTTATCTTCCCCGTTTTGCGGAGAGAACGGAGATTCCTGTGAGGTAAACTGCCCCCACGGCCTTGGAGCTGGTAGGGACTAACCCCAACATTCAAAGCCCAGGCCCGAGGGGCTCGTTCAAACCCATGATGCCTCTGTCACACCATTCTGCTTTTCCAGAGCGGTGGCTTTCACATCGGTATAAAGAATTTCCTAAGACTTAAAGTGGAGGAGCGGTCGGCCTTGTAAAGAGCTCTTATTCCTGTCACCTTTTCCTCAGAGAAGGCATCTGAACAGGGTTTTTGTGTGAGCCATGGCTTCTTCCATTAGGCAGCCTTCAAGGCCCACAGCACCCAGATTACCCTGCATCCATCTGTTTTAGAGCCTGAGTACAAAATTGGTGGTGTTTGTCTCAAGGGTAAACGAAAGGAGGCCATCCCAAGGATGTTTTGGAATGGCCAATTTTCTTGCCCTCAAACACACGAATTCTCAGGGAAGCCATTGGGGGTTAGGACGAAGAGACAACACGGCCTCTCTCCTCCTCTTCTGCCAAGCCCTTCCCTAGAGCACACACCACGGTAAATGTTGCTTGAGGATTACTGTGAGTGTCTCCTTTAGTTCAAATTGCATTTTAGTGAGTAATAACCCCTGCCAAAGCTAAATGAAATCTAGAAAAGGTAGGACTAATTCCTAAGCTGCTCACAACATGCCCAGGGCTCATGAATCAGCTATGACCTAGCCATCGGCTCTTGCCTGCCGTCCCTCCCTGGTGGTAGTTTTTCTGAATTTTCAAAAAGCAGGCATCCTGGTTCCTGTGAAAGGTCTCCCTTTGGAGGGGTTTATGGGGAACGCAGGGACATTAATCCCGTCTCTTAGGGTGACATTTGCTAACTAATTCTGAATTGTTCCCCCAAAATAGGTTCATTTGACTGAATCAATTTATGGTTTGTACCTTAGATTTTGTTTTTGTGAAGTTTCAGTATAGCTGGAGCTGTATCCTAGAAGTGTGCTTGCTACTTTGGGCAACATCATTGTGGTTAAACCTGGCTGCCTCACCCAGAGAACCATGGCAGCTTCCCTCTCTTGACTTCAGAGCAGCCGTGCACAGAGAATGATTGAATGTTTATTGTTTGTTTTTAAGAAATTTTTTTTTTAAGTAGGGCCATAAAAATTCCCATAAAACCCACTCTTGAATCATTACCTTTAAGCAACATAACTGTTCAGTGAACACTCTAGGGTAAGTTGGCTGCTTATGAGATCTACTCAGTGTATAGAGTTTATTGAGCATGAACTACTTCAGAACATCTACCAGTTTTTGTTTTTGTTTTTTTTTGGGGGGGGGTGTTGTTGTTGTTTTACCATGGTAAAACAGACATAACCTAAAATTTTACCACTCCAGCCATCTTTAAGTCTACAGTTCAGGGACATTAAAGTCTGTTCACAGTATTATACAACCATCACTACTGTCTGGTTCCAGAACTCTTCCTCACCCTAAAGGGAAACCCCCATACCCATTAGCAGTCACTCCGTATTTCTGGCCCCTGGCAACCAGTAATCTGGTTTCTGTCTCTGAACCTCACCAGTTGGGTTACTACATATAAATGGAGTCATACAACACATGGCCTGTGTGTCAAGCTTTCACCTAGCACAGAACGTTTCAGGACTTACCCACGTTGTCACGTGTCAGTACTGCATTTTATTTTAAGGGCTCAAAAAGATTCCATTGTGTGGACATACCACGTCATGTTTATCTGTTTTTCTCTTTGGTGGACATTTGTTGCATGCTTGTTTCCACGTTTTGGCTGTTTTGAGTAATGCTGCTATGGACATTTTTGTGCAGGGATTAGTTTCAACACTGGTGTTCACTTCTTTGAGGTGTTTGCCCAGACTGCAAGTGCTAGCTCCTGCGGCAGTTCTCCGTGACGTGCCGAGGGACTGCCGCAGTGGCTGCAGCATTTGCGTTCCCACCAGTGATGGACAGTTTCATTTCTTCACATCCTTGCCAGCACTTGTTGTTCCATTTCGTGAAATAATACGCATCGTATCAGATATGAAGTGGTAGCTCTTGGCGGTTCTGATTTGCATTTCCTATTGACTAATGGAGTTGAGTATCTTCTTGTGTGCTCTCG
Source organism: Callorhinus ursinus (assembly GCF_003265705.2). Classification (NCBI taxonomy): domain Eukaryota; kingdom Metazoa; phylum Chordata; class Mammalia; order Carnivora; family Otariidae; genus Callorhinus; species Callorhinus ursinus. The sequence goes on along the minus strand of NW_027397179.1, from coordinate 419,595 downwards.
GCTGTTCGTTTATCGTCTTTGGAAAAATGTCTGTTCAGATCCTTTGCCCATTTTGCATTTGGGCAGTTGGGCTGTTTGTCTTTCAGTTGGGTTGTTGAGTTGTTGCTTGGTTTGTTTTTCGTGGAAATTTTCAGATACCCACTAAAGAGAGTGGTAAAGCGACCCTGTGCACATGTGCCCCTGGCACATGTCATTGCACCCGGTCCTCGTGCTCTCCATCCGCACCTGGAGGTTTCCAGAACAACTCCCAGCCCTTTAATGTTATCTCGCATTTAGTTTAAACTTCCCGATTGAAACATGATTTTATAGTTGGTTTGCTAGAATGAAGATCTAGATAAGGTTTATACTTCGCATTTGGATAATAAACTTCTTTTAGTCAATTTTAATCTTCAAATTCCCTCTTCTTTTCCCCCCTTTCAGTTTGTCTTCTTGAAGGAACTGGATCATGTATCTTACAGAATGTATACATTTTAGGTTTCGCTGACTACATCCCTGTGGTGTTCTCCCCTGGTGTAAGCTAGAAGGTAGAACTGGAGCTTAGATTTGATTCCAGTTCTAGTTTTTGGTAGAAACACCTCAGTTGTGGAGTTGTGTCCATCTCTCCAGGTAGAAGAGAGCAGGACCGGCTCTCTCTCTCTGAGATGGCCCTGGCCACTCATCATCGTTGCCAAGTGATGCCCTTCCATTTCGGTCAGTCACTCCTGCTTCATTGGAATTCCTCTTCACAGACAAACTCCTGTGTCAGCTGTTTAATTGCCGTGCTGTCCAGTGGGGTCAGGAAAGTTCCATCCGGTGCTTGATCCTCTCCCTTGATTTCCCAGCACTTAGGATCATGAGCTGGGCCGGCTGTGCTTCTTTGAGCATCATCATGAACTCCCGGATTTGACCTTTTAAATAACGTTCCCGTCCACTGCACTTCCACCCGCCGTCAGTCTTTAGATCAGTGGTCCTGACTCAGGTCATCTGGGGACCTTTAACGAAAATAATGTCCAGACAGCTGGGTCAGCCTCTCTGGGGTAGAGCTGAGCATGTTGCCTTGAAAAGGCTTTGCAGGTGATTCTGATGCACAGCGAAGATTGAAGGTCTTTGTTGGAACCCCCTCCCTGACAAGGGGCACAAGATGCAGAGCCCTGTCTTCAGGATTGCTGGCTCACCTTGGGCTGTCTGCCCTGGCTTGCTTCCTTACTCTCGCTTCACCACATAGTCCCAATACCTGGACTTCATGATAAGCAAGCCTCATGGACATGTGCTGTCGGCCCTTCTCCTCCTCCCCTCCCTTCCTCTCCCCTGACCTGGAGCAGAGCTTGGCTAAACTTCGTAAGGGAGACCGCACTGAAGTCCCCAGGGCAACACCCTTAGATCTGCAGCCAGAGTGGCCCTACCAGGCTACACCGTGGCAGCCCTGGGCACCAAGCAGGTTTTTGCTTGTTAACTTCCAGGGTCTTCTGGGGCCTTCTGTGTTTAACACTACCGGCAGTGGTAAATACTGTCTCTTGATGTTTTTTCCCTCTCTTTTAGACATCACACCCCCTTATCATACCACACAAAAAAAGATACCCCAGATTTCCCTCCAGACCTTGCCCCCTGGCCTGGGGCTGAGGCAACTGGGTAGGGGTTTTGTTTGTAATTCACTTGTAACTCCTCAGGGCTGGGCTGTGACCCCCCCAGCAGGTGGCATTCCCAGTATCTTCAGCCAAGGGAAGGACCCTGCCTCTCTGCCTGTGTTTGGACCTGTGACACCACTGTCAACAGTTGAGATGGGCCTAAGGAAATCGGTGTGAGCAGAGAGATGAATCATGGTGTTTGGCTTCTTGCCCTATGCCCATAAAAGTGGCATTTCCTTAAATAGATCAGAACCTTAATAACTATTTAAAGAACATGTGGTATTAGGGGGTGTATTTTATGGCCTTTAATTAAACTTCAAACAAATTAAAACATTTTTATGATGTTTTATGACATTTTTTATCCTTTTCCGTGGAGATTTGTGGAACTTGTTCGCTCACTTACCCCACCTCCCCCAACTCTCAGTGCATACAAGGGCACACCAAAGTGGGGCCGCCTGAAGGCCGCAGGCAGAGGGCAGCATCATATCTTAGTCATAGGAGCAGGTGAAGGCTTCCGGCCCAGCTCAGGAAGGAGCAAGTGGGAAACGCCCAGCTGGTCCCGTGGAGGGGTGTGAGGTGTTGGGCGATTTTACGAGTCTAGGTCTGAGTTTTTATGATAGTGAAAAGGACAGCAGATGGGCTTGTGAAGCAGGCCACGTGCATCTGCCCTGTCAGATCTCTTGGTGGACATTTCCTAGATGGGAGATCCTGGATGGGAGGATGTGCGCCTGTAGGAGAAAATGTGGCAGAGCGCCTCATTTGAGTCTGTGCTGAATGCTTTCTTGAACTTTTGTTGACACATATCATAACCATCTTGTTTTTGTCCGCCTAATCCAAACGTAGACTTACCTGAAAGAGTAGAGAAGTCCTGAGTTGACCTGAAAACCAAATGCAAAATCTGAATTCATTAATTAGAAACTTACATTATAATTACTAGTATGTCCCATTGTCCCTATTTTAAAAAGAAAATTGTTCCCTTCTTAAGAGAGCTTGGCGCCATTGCCTGTGAATAGGGAGCAATAGAAAGTTCTTCCATTAGTGTGCATATTCCCCTCAAAACGCCATTTTGGGGCTTTAAGAATAGTTTATTTTAAAGCTGTTGGATGGCCTGCTGAAGCAGCCATCCATGTAGGGGTCAGGACCTGTGTGGGTGGAAGGCCCTCGACCCTCCGCAGCCCCTGCGCTGATCTGCAAAATGTAAATGGGCCCTTCTGCCCAGAGAGAAGTGCACCTGGGCTTTACAGTCAAGGGTTTTTCCTTATGCACCAAAAAATGCCACTTTTTAAAAACAGTCCATTTCTAGACAACCTTTGTGAAATAAACATGTCAAAAAGCATGTCTGTGATGTCATAAGACCATTACAGTTAATTGAACTTTGCGATGAGGTGGCTTCTTAAACCTAAATTAATAGCTGCGGAATCAAGAGTTCCAGAGAGGAAGCCAGGGGCCCTCTTCCCATCTGAATTTTCTAGCACCCTTTTCGGCCTCAGAGAACCGGCTTTGTTGTTTAAATAGACTTTTCTCTGTTCGACCTGTATTATTTCCCAATAGTTTGATTTTTCAGCCCTGATCCTCAAAAACAATGAAACAAGCAGTGAGTTGGGGAGCGCAGGGCGCAGGCCCAGCGCTGCTGTGGTGGCTTGGGGTGGTGGCAGCCTTGTTCTCAGATGTTAGGCTTTTCTCCACTTCCCTTGAAGCCCCAGCCTCATTTTCCCCCAGGGTCTCTTGGGAGGGGTGAGGAGGTGGAGGGACAGGGGTGGGCAGAGCACTCAGAGGCCTCACTTGGATTCCGTGCGTTGTGGCCTCGCTGTCCTCTGCAGGGTACAGTGCCCAGCCTGGCTCCCTCCAGCTGGCGGAGGCCGAGACACCTGCCAGCCTGCCTGGGCTTGGTCTTCGGAAGTTTGGTTGTCAGGTGCTTCAGAGTTAACTCCCCCTACCCTGGAACTCAAGAAACCATTGTTCCTCGTTGTTTAAATTTCTTTGGCATGTTTTGTAAATGAAGTCGCTGCTCTGCCTGGAGGTTCCAGGCTTGAGGTCAGGTTTGTGTTGAGGAAGCTGGAGAAGGCTGGGGTTCCCACAGCTGGGGAGCTGGGGCGCAGCCATTTCCTCTGCTGTAGGAGCCTCTGGCGTGCGGCGCGGGGAGGCCAGGCACGTAGGCGGCTCTGCCAGACGCCTGCCTTTCAGGGAGCTGGAGAGGGGGCTGCGGCGGCAGGAAGTGGAGATTTGTTTTCCTCCAGAAATGAATGTGGCCTCCGGGGGCAAGGGCTGGGAGTCCTCAGCGGCTACATGTTGCCTCCGGCCTCACACAGGGCTTGGACACGCCAGTAAGAGGCTGCTTGCCCTGCCGTCCGTGCAATGGTACGAGGTGCCCTCGGCTCTTTGATCAGGGCACTTGTCACGAGATCTGGTCGGGTTCCTAGGGGGAGCATGGCCAGGCTTGGGACGGGCCTGAGTTTGAATAACCACCCAAATCAGCTCTGGAACCTGGGCCTCCTTATCTAAAACTGCTCCTGGGTGATGGTGGGATTAAGATGACACCCTGTCCTCCCTGCTGCCGGCCCAGCACCTTGGACAGGTCACTTCCCTTCCCTGGTTCCAGTTTCCTCCCAGCCGGCACCGACACCCCTGGCTGGCTGCTTCCTGAGATTCCGATGAGATGAAAGAGGCCCAGGCCCGTTTGCTGTGGCAGCGATCAGCAGTAACTCTCAGACACCGCTGGTTGCGCCCTCACGGGAGGCGGGGACTGTCATTGTCCGCCGCAGAGGGGGCCTCTCAGGGTTGGGACAGGAATGCTTGTCTGGGCTGTGTCTTCGTGGCCAGGAAGTGTGGGGACTGCAGCCTGGAGGCAGGGACGACCTGCCCGGCCCCAGTGGCCGGGGAAGGGTTGGCGGGCTCACTCATAGAGGCCAAGTCAGATGGCCCTGAGGGCTTACTGAGACCTTCCCTGGGACTCTTGGCAGGTTTGCATCCTTTTGTGCTTTAATCTGGTAATTTTTCTCACCACAGTTTCTGAACAATGCTTTCAGGCCAGATCGGCGAGACTGGCCGCCCCAGATAATCAGGTTACCGAGGGGAAATGACCTCTGGAATGATTGCCCACAGAGCTGCCGCCTTTTTGAAGGCTTGTGCTTGTGTGGAAGCCCCCCCCCCCCCCCCCCAGAGGGCAGCATTCTGGGTGTCTGCAGTCAGGGGCCAGAGAAATCATTTCAGTGACGAGGCCGATGAAAAAAAGTTCCGCCCCTCTCTCTTCCGTGCTACTTGCTCTTTTCGTAAGGGGACTGACCGCAAGCGGTGAGTCCGGATTAAGACCGTCTTCCCGGAAGGGCCACTTGCCCAACCTGGTCCTGTCCTCCCTACCTGCCCCTCATCCATGAGCCCCAGGTCCCCTGCGTGGTGTGAGGACCTAACAGTTTGTAAACCTGGGGTGAGGGATGGCAGGGTTTGTAAAACCCTATACACATACACATAGTATTTGTATCGCTGTGATCACTTGTCCCTGGGAGGAGTGGCAACCTGTATCCAGGAGTGGGGGGTTTGCCTTCACTAATAAAGTCTGGGCTTCCCAGTCCCCTAGGAGCTAACCCTTGATGCAGTTGAAGTCTGCGTGAAAGAAACAGTGGGGCCTCAGACAAGAGGTGTTCGGGAAGTGCTCTCTTTTTCAGTCTGTGGCATTTACATAAAGTTTGTGAATTTCCAAAACTTAACTGGAGTTTCAACTTCAAAAGGATTTTTGCAAATAAGGGTAAAGGCTACATAATAGCCAAACTGTGTTATCATATGGTCAACTATTTCTGACTATGTTACTTTTATAGTTAGAAATAATTTACTATGAATGTGGAAAGAGGCACCTCTTCCAAGAAAGTCGAGGTGATGCGAGGTGATGCGTGGAGAGGCTCTGTGGGAAAGCACACAGCCCCAGCATCAATCGGCTCCCAGTGTCTCCTAAGGCAAGAAGGCAGCTGTTGACGTCCTCAGAACACAGAGGTTTTGATGGACTATAAATCTGTGCCTAGAGCCCTAACAGGGGAGGTCAGGCGGAATCATAACTTCTTAACATAGCACTTTCGCTCCCTAGGGCCCGCGAGGCTGCAGAGCTGCCAGACCAGCTCCCTGTGCCCAGAGTTCTTCCCATGAGGGGGAGGTGGCTCAGATGTGTGCGGCCAAGGCGGCAGTGAGCTGTGGGTGGTGGGCAGGATGGGATGGGCACCCGCTGAGAAGGCCAGTCCCTGACACCTGCCAGTCTTGGGACATGACCCCTAGCACACTGTGCCTTCTCCAGAGGCTCCCCCTGCCTGGGATTTGGAGGCCATGTGGCATCCGAGGCCACCTTCCCCCTCCTCAGCGTGCTCCTGAGAAGATCACAAGGTGTGTTACTTACACGTTATTTTTCTTTTCCTTCAGAATATTGACATTACAAACTTCAGCAGCAGCTGGAATGACGGACTGGCCTTCTGCGCTCTCCTGCATACGTACCTTCCGGCCCACATTCCGTATCAAGAGCTGAACAGCCAAGATAAGGTAGGCTGGCTGTGAAACAGCCCAGCTCCTGGCGTCCTTACCACACAGGGGAGACAGAGCCTTCCAGCAGCAGGGCCCCCGCCACGGTGCTGGCTCACAGCGGCCCCATCCCAGCTTGGTCTTATTCTGGGATTGAGCTGTTAGTGCTGAGCCAGCCGGTCCCTGACCTGCCTTGTGTGGGACATTTGGCGGGTTCAGCATTCCCCAAGTTACAGCATTCCTGGTGGGAGCGCTCAGCCTTCCTGGGTGATGACATTTAGGATCACGAGCTTTATACCCTTGAGAGCCGCTCAAGGCATGAGTGGTCTGGGCAGTGCTTCCCGTGCCAGGCCATCCCCTGCCAGCCCCGTGTGGTCCAGCCGTCCCGCTCACGGAGCTGCTCGGGGACAGCCCCCGTCCAGATGGGCACTGGCAGAGGTCCCAGGCCTGAGCCCTCCTCTGGTCCCCTCCTGCCCTCAGATAACGCTTGAAATTCCTCCCGGGGAGGAAGCTCACTTGACAGGTGTTTCTGATCGGCTTTTGGGGTCCGGGTCCGGGCGGCTCAGGACTGATGTGTTGAAAGTGGCCCTTTTGCACAGCGAGGAAGGAACGAGTGTGTGGAGATTGCTCCACGGACGGTCACAAGAGGAGCAGCTGGGCGCTGCAGAGGGGCAGTCAGGGTCGGTGGGGGCTCCGAGGGCTCCAGTGTAGGTTTGTTCTGGTCCCAAGTGGAGGTGGCTGCCCTGTGTTCCCCAGCATCGTGAGTAGTGCAGGCCGCCCTCTTCCCGGCCGTCCTTGTCCACTCCAGTCACACAGTTTGTTTTACAGCGAAGGAACTTCACCCTGGCCTTCCAGGCGGCCGAGAGCGTCGGCATCAAATCCACATTGGTGAGTCACTGGCAGGGCCCCTCCTTTTTGTTCGGAAGAGCTTCCTTCTCATTAAGGGAGCTCCTGGGTGGTGCGGTGGCCTGTTGAGCAGGGGGCTAGTGGGTGGGGCTCGGGGTCCACCCTGGCCACCCGAGCGAGTGTCCCGTCGGGTGCAGGCAGGGGTTTCGCCTCAGTCCCATGGGCACTTTATGGCTCACGTGAATTGTCTTGAGGAAGCAGCCTGAGGTGGGTAGAGTCATCCTGACCACAGCCCGGCAAGTTTGACTTCCTCAGAGTCACCTTTTCTAGTTGAATGCCTGGGTTCAGAAGAAAAAATGCTAACAAGTTTATAACAGGTCACTGTCAGAGGCATATTCCTGCAGGTCTGTCTGCCTTTTGGCAAACTAGAGGGAGAGGGGAGGCGCGTACAAGGCAAAGAAGGAGGCTTTAGAGGCCGAGCAGGCACGCGCGCGTCAGGGGCCGTGCAAAGGCCACTCGGGTGCGAGACAGGAGTTGTAGAAAACCCTCGCGTTTCAGGGTCGTCAGGCCACTACCCAGCACCCACAGTAGCTCCCAACAGCCGTGCTTCTGTCAGAGCTCTTGCCCCTTCACCCCGTCTGACTTTCCAAAGAAGATACTGCGTCCAGATGCAAAGCCAGGCCTTACACACCCAGTGACACTTAGATGATATAAACTCGGGACCACGGCGGTGGTGTCAAATCCAGCGACACGCGGTGGCCAGCGCACAGCTTGGGGAGTTCCGCAGAGTACGAGCCCTGTGAGGCCAGGTCACTGCCCCAGGGGCACCCCTCACCCTGACTCGTAACAGCTGGGTGGCTTTGAAGAGTGTTTACATTCCTGTTTACCACAATAGGAGTGTTTGTGTAGAGTTCCAGAAGTGTATCTTCTGACCTGATAGAAATAGGCTTGTTTAGGGTGGCCTCTCTTCAGTTGTACAGAGAGAGAAGTTACCATTATTGAAATGTTTTCTCTTATCCCGGTACTTTACATCACGTGTGAAATTCCAACATATAAAAAGTGGGCCATTTCCACCCCTCCAAAAAGAAAAAACCTCTATATTGATCAAGATCTTTATATTGAACAAACATACTTTCTTTTTTCTATACCAAGTCACCAGTGGGTGGCGCGTTCCATCCTGCTGGCCGTGGCCTCACCCATGGAACCTCCCGGAGCAGTGCTCTGGAGCGAGGCTCCCCTGGAAAGTCACGGGTGCTCTCCAGCAACAGCGGGTCTCTTCTGGGCCAGCCCCGTACCCAAGTCCTGGGTTTCCCACGTCCGTTTTCGCCAGCTGGCGTCTCACAGATGACTGCTACTCTGCACGGGACAATTAGAAAGCAGTGTCTTTGATGCTTTCAGATGCTTGCCATGGTGAAGGGCACTGGAAAGTTGAGTTCTGGGAGACCTGGGCGCACAGAGACTCTCCTGGGACAGAGACTGGGGTGAGAAGCGCTCTCAGAAGTGAGCACACGGAGGGGTTTTAAAAGAAGAAGCAGACAGGGATCGAGGCCCCAAAGATGAAAGCCAGCCTCGGAGGGCCGTGGCCCGGAGCAGGGGTGCCCCGGTGTGCAGCTCTGGGGCAGGGCACGGGCACACACGGGCAGCTTGGGGGCCATGCAGGTGCTTCCAGGCACACTTGGCAGCGAGGGAGCAGGCACCCCGGCCAGGCCTTCGGCGGGTGTGATCAGGCTTGGCCCAAAGTCAGAGGCCCCGCCCCATGCAAGGACCCCGTGTAGCTGTCGGGGAGCCTGTCGGGACGGGCCCAGGGGTGACCCGGGATTCTAACCAGGTTTCTTCCTTCTCCGCCAGGACATTAATGAGATGGTGCGGACTGAGCGGCCTGATTGGCAGAGCGTCATGCTCTACGTGACCGCAATCTACAAGTACTTCGAAACCTGAGCACACCGGAAGGACTCTCCCCGTTACCAAGTGACACCGACGCCATTAGCTACGCACCCCGTAAAGCTTTCAGCGACTCTCTGGGCCGCCCCGCAGCGTGTGAGCCTTGAGCCGGGGCCTCCGAGTCAGGAGAACTCGGGCCTCCGTGGCCCCCGGCTCGCAGCTGGCCCCGCGCACATGACCCGTCGGCGCACACGACCCGTCGGCGCACACACGCTGTTTGCTGCCAGAGTTTTTTTCTGAAGAGAATATTGAACTGCATTAGTGCCGTGGGGTGTAAAAACCGGCTCATGCACGGCTCAACTCGGGAAAGGGGCTGAAACTCTGGGGGCAGTTCACGGGGGGGTTAGTGAAAGCTTTAGCCACAGCGCTTTTGACTACTCGCCGGTGCGGCTTCTGGCACCCGTGAGAACCAGGCCGGGGACTCGGCGCCTGGCAGAGGTGCCTGGAGAGCAGGCCGCGGCCCTGGACGTGGAGGGCCACGGAGTGCATCACCACGGCAGTGGGGCAGCCACTGATTTCCACGTGGCAGGGCTGGCCTGGCCCGCGTGATTTAGGTGTTTACAGTTTGAGCTAACGGATGATCGTGACTCAAGTTCCCGGCTGGTGGCGTCCGCCGCTGCTGAAGGGTTGGTTTTGTGGCTGGGCCCCCGTCGAGCAGAGGCGGCCCCCTGGCCTCGCTGCTGCCAACCTGTCCTTTAGCCTGGAAGGGGCTTGGGAACCCAGCTCTGACTTTAGGTTTCTGGACAAAAGAATTGGTCAAAAGGAGTTCTAGTTAAAAAAGAAATTTTTTTTCTTATGAGCAATATTGGGGGAAAATACCTCCTGTTCTGTTAGTACCAAAGTTAAATTGTCTTAGTAAACATAGACATAAAACAAAATCTGGACGCTAGCATGGTGAAAGCCAGAAATGAAGTCAGAAGTAGCAGGAGAAAAAGCCGAACAGCTGGAGGGAGCCCAGCAGGGTAGTTTAAAGTCACTGAGTCACTCAGACAAAATCCTCCTGGGCAAGAATTTAAGGAAGTGCCTTCAGTCTCCTTGCACAGGTACACCGGATAGAGGGTCTTGGAGGCCGCCGTGACCACAGCCAGAGCAGATGGTGTCAGGGCTGGTGGCCTGCAGCCCTGTGATGGGAGTTGGTCCCTTGCCACGCACACCACCCTCCGGGTTCCAAGTGACAGGCAGCTGCACCAGCACCCCTTCCGGGCGGTGGAACTGAAGCCTTACGAGGGGTTCTGTTGAGGCAACTCTTAGGCTGGGGCCTCAGCCCTTCTTGGGAACAGGGATCCCACGTCTCAAGTGCGCCTAACACAGTAGCTGTTGGTTTGAACAGTGTTGAGACCTGTTGCTTCTAGAATGCAACTGTGTTTGGCGCCTGCAAAGTGGCACGAGGAAGAGTTGGCACCAGTGGGAGCAGGATTGCTGCTCCAGCCAGCACGTGGTCCGAGGGTTCTGCGCTCACGCATGATGTTCTAGACAGGAGTGTGATGTGTCTGTAGCCTAGGAAAGAACGTAGTTACTGTGCAGTGGGCCGTGTGTGTGTGTGGCCTGCTGGCCCACGGTCACCAGCTGGCTGGTAAGTGCCCATCAGCCCTGCCCAGATGCCCTAACCTGGCAGCCCTGGCTGCTGTCCCAGCTGGAGGCTTTTTGTGAAATGCCTGTTTTCAGCTAAGGAAGGCGAGGCTCAGTGAGCAGAATCCAGCCCCAGAGCGCACCAGAAGACCCTGGCGGATACCTGTCCCCATCCTCCCTGACCAGGTTCCGTTCTGGCTTCTGTTGTTCTGTTGACAGGTGCCCTGTGCTGTCAGATGAGGGACTGTTAGGTGAGAATTACGGTTTTTTAAATGTCTCTCCACTTGGTCTTCCTGAGTCCCACTTTCGCTCTCATTTGCCCTCATGGAAGCCTGTGCTCTTGTCTGGACCCAGTGTGTCTGACTGCGGCCGTGTTTTTATTTATTATTGTTGGGGGGTGCTTTTTTGTCCGATGAAGAAGACGACTTTCCTGGGTCGGCAGTTCACACATTGGTCCCTTCCTAGCCAAGTGAGCCAGCCCTGGCAGCTCATGCTGGGGGGCCTGGGGGCTGTGCCCACAAGGTTGCCATTGGGGTCAGTGACGGGAGAGAAGGCCGCAGGAAGTGCCGGGACCGGGCCCAGCCTGTTGAAGGGCCCATCTCTGCCTCCCTGACAAGGGGCTGTGCAGGGGTGCCCGGCCGGGCCGCCTACATTTGCGCGTGGGTCCACAGGCAAGAAGATTCTAGAAGCATGACTTTTCTTTTTCTAATAGGATCCTTTTATAACACTGTTGACTTTGTGGGATAATTCTAGATGGTCATATATACCTAAAAGTGCTACTGTGAGGTGCTTTTAGTCCAGTGGCCCTTGATGTGAAGCCTCCAGGAAGTCATTTTGCCTCTTCTCCCTTCAAGCACAAGCTTTCCTGCAAAAGGGCCAGTTACATTTCTGTATCTCTCAACCACGGGCTTCTGCTGACTGACAGTACTTTTTTATTTTGTTCTATTAAATATTCTCAAATGTATTAAAATTGCTGAAATGCATCAGGCTTGGGCTTTTCTGGCTCGACACTGCAGCTGCTCCCTGACATGGTGTGAACAGGGCCCTGGCCGCCCCCCGGGACTGGCTGTGGCAGGAGGAGGGCTCCTGAGCCCAGGCTCTGTCCCCTCTGGCTGCCCCTCCCCTGCAGCTCACAGGCCAGGAAATGTGAGGGAAGGACCTGGGCGGGGGTGGGGGGTGCTGGGGTCTGCCAGGTCCCACCCTGGGCCGCAGAGCAGAGCTACAGGCCAGATGCCCGGCCCTGAGACCCCAGAAGCCCTGCCCAAGTTACCCTACAAGAACGGAAGCCCTGGCATTCCCCAGCGGCAGCCCAGACACGTGCCGCCGTGGGGAACGGAGTGGTGGGGAGAGGGCGCCTTGAGGGTTGGGGTTTTTTTTGTTGTTGTTGTTTTTTTTTAGCAGTGCATCTTCTTAGAGATCATTTTCAGAATATATAAAATCACAGAGGAAAAAGAATCGGTAATTATATACCACTCAGAGCAAGCAAACCAGTCAAGCCTTTCTTCCCCTTGCATCTTGCGTGGAATGATTGACTCCACGGAGCGCAGCCCAGCACAACACTGGGGCTCGTCACACTGCACATGCTACGTGTCCCATGCGGAAGGGCCTGTGGGACCACCCCGTGTAACACGCTGAGTGACCTAGGGGGCCCTTCCTGGGCCCAAGACCCCCTCCCAGGGCCGGTGTCTGGCCAGTAAGTGAGCCTCACAGCTGGGGAGCCCCAGAGCCCACGGCCTGAGATGAGGTGTGGCCTGTGAGTGCCGACAACCGCGGGCGCCCGCCGCAGCCCGGCTTCCAGAGCGCAGCAGCCAAGTCCTTGGGGTACAGAGCTGGGCAGGGCAAAGACTGCGCTGGGACTGGGGCTCCCTCCAGCTTCTCCCCACTTGCCAGCTGTGGGGCCTGGGGTGCTTGCTTAGACACGGTGGGAGCTCCTGCCCTTCGCTGGAGCGTAAGGAGGTTGTTCGACTGGGAACAGCAAGAGGCCGCTGCGACCAGCATGTTGGGCTCTGTGTGCAGTGGGCACCAGTCACAGCGGCAGGAGGGGTGACCCCCCCCCAGGACTCCTGGGCAGCAGGGACAGGGTGGGCTGCTAAGCTGCTGCCCCTCAAGTGTGGAGTTTGCCCTCCTCAAAACATCCCTCCCGCCTGCCCGTCATGCCCGCTGCCTCCGGAGCCGACTGAGGCCAGCCCCAGGGGTGTCCTTGTGCAGCCCGACTTCCTAACCCTCTCACAGCCTGGTGGCTCCCAGTGGGGCCAGCCAGGGGCTCTGCTTTCCTAGAGATAGTGCTTGCTCTTCCTGTCCCAGGACAGCACGTCTGGGGAGGGAACTGTTAGCTCCTTGACTTAGGGAAGGTTCTAGAACCTTTTTTGGGGGGGTGGCTTTGATGGGTGGAAGCAAGGAAACAAGTTCCTCAAGAAGGAGAGATCCAAAAGGATCTCACACGCCCCTATCCACAGTCTCGCAGGGCTGGGGTCCTAGGCCCTCGGTGGCCATGCCCTGGTGACCCAGCGGCCAGCTCTTTGGCCCTATCCTTGCAGGGCTGCGCTTCCCACACCCTTGGTTTGGCCTGAATTCTGTTTCAGGTTGTCCTCTAAATGGAAGGCAGGGCGGATAGAAGGGGTCTTGTGCTCTGCACCAGGTAGATGAGGAGTGGATTCTGGTCAGGGCCAGGCTGTGGGGAAAGCAGGAGCTCAGCATACCACGTCAGGGCTTTGCTGGGCCTGGCTCATACGATGGGAGGGCAGCCTGAGGGTGCCGGTAGGCCTGGGAGCTGGGGGGCTGTGAGGGCGGGTCAGAGGGGTGAAGAGTGACTGGGCACAGCCTGCCATCTCTGCCACCAGATCCGAGCCAGACCCAGAGCAAGGAAAGGCCCCAGGAGTCCCCGGAGGATGTCTATTATTGAGTGTGTGTGAGTCCAGGGTTCTTAGACGGGGGTCACAGTCCTAGGAGGAGGGCTGGGGGAGAGCACAGGACAGGCAGGTCACCAGGACCCACTGGGCAGGAGGCAGCTTGCACCGAGTGGGAGTTGGGATTAGCCGGCTGCCCCCCCGCCCCAGGTCTGGCACCAGCTTTCGACAGGCTGGGGCTCTTCCCGCCTCTGCAATCTGATGACCGCCCCCCGCCCCCAGAGAGGCCCCTGCAGGTCCCTCCTACCAGACACCCTGCTCTTTGGGAAGTGCCTGGTAGGGCATGGGGTTAGGGGTGCAGGGAGGGTGGGGAGAAGGCAGCTGGCTTGATGTTCTGGTTGCTGCTGCGTGCCAGTGCCTGGGCTCCTGGCTTAGAGCCATTCTTCAGGTGGTGAGCGACAGGCCCTGGCATGCATGCGGTCCCTGTCCACCCTGTAGCCCAGGAGGAGGTCCCTCTCCTGTCGGGACCTCAGCTCCCACATCTGCACACGTGTGCCCAGATCAGCTCAGAGGCGCAGAGTTCCTAGTGGGGTTGCTGTCTGACAGCCGGAAGCCAGTGTGGGCTGGAGCATCTTTCTGGGGACTGGGCTGGGGGGTCAGCGCCCTGCCGTTGTGGCTGCCGCGCCTTCAGATGGTTTGGGGAGCTTCCTCTGGCATGAATCTGTCTTCTTGGGGCCTGCTTTAGTCTACGCAAGAGGTCCCCCACTTCCTCAATTCCAGAGCCCCAGGAAGTGTGCAGTGCCCCTCCCATTTGAAGGAGAAGTTGGTGAGTACCTCAGGATGGCCTGGTTAGTTCGCGGGGACACTGGCCCCAGCACCCACCGGGTGCTTTGTCCTGGGTCTGCCATTGCTTTCCCCCTGATGTGGCCCAGCTGGCCCCAGAAGCAAACAATCAGGGTCCAGAGGCCACCCAGGTGCATCCTGGACAGGAACAAAGCCGGCGGGGGGCCAGTCTGAGACCAAGAAATCTGGAGCAAGAGAAAGCCCAGCCGGCACCCCTAAGGGGCCTGGGCTTGGACGGAAGGAAGGGCGGGCACCCGTAACCTTCAAAGCCTGACCTGGGGCTGGGCAGGGGCACCGAGGCCCAGAGGTAGAAAGTGGGGCCTGCCAGGGGCATCCCCACGCCTGAGGATCAGCAGGCCTGTGCCCCACCGTCGGAGCTCCATCAGGCCCACACAGGGGCCTTCCTTCCGGCCAAGACACCTGAGGAGTGCTCTCCAGGCTGAGGGCACAGCACCAGTGAGGGGGCAACAAAGCCAACACGGTGCTGGTGCCAGGAGCACAGGGGTGGGGGGGCCCTAGTGCGGGAAGGCCAGGAGATGCGGCTCAGCCACGAGCGCGTCCGCCCAGTGCAGGGAAGCAGGGTTTGTGAACAGCCCTCCCCCATGCCTGCTTTCTGTCGCTGCTGAGCTGGACGGGCCCGGGTGTGTGCTGTCTAGGCAATGGCTTCACCAGAGCCCTGGACAGAGGCACACTGCAGGTGACACGGGGCCACTGGAGCTGCTAGCTCCCTCTGCCTCTAACTGGCTGGGGGCATGGTGGTGCTTCCAGCATGGGCAGCTCCCAGGGGCCCCGAGGAGCTGGCTCTGGGGTCGAACCAACCCCTGCCTGACCGCCTGTGGCCTGGGGCGCCCATGCCGAGGAGCTGGGGGCTGCCCGAGGACCAGCTGTAGGAACGAAGCCCTCAGTCCCCGGGCTGAGGGGGGCCCGTCTGGCGGGGAGATGGGTGTATGCATGGCCAGTCACACGTGGGGAGGTCTGGGTGGGGAAGGTGCTGGGCCCCAGAATGGAAATGGCAGGGGCCTGTGATGGGGGCTGGCAGGGCAAGAGTGGACTCACCCCCGGCCCCAGGGTGGCTGAGTGTTGGTCTCTGCCCCATGAAACCCCACAGTCCCTTCCCCTTCTAGGCCCCAGGTGTCTCAAGACAAGTTGTTCCTTGCGTGTTTGTTGAGTGAGGGCTTGAATGAATAGGGGCCCGACAGGTGTGGGCAGCAGGGTTTTATCTCCACTATAGGAGCAGCTTATCCCATGAGATGGCACAAAAGCAAGGGCATGGGAGAGGATCCCCTGGCCAGGCAGCGCCCCCAGCTGGTACCTCATCGCCTGCCTCTGGCTCAGGAGGTGGCAGGGCAGAAACAACACAGTTCCATTTTACACGTGAGATAATGGGAACCTCAAGGCTGAGGGAAAAACACAGCAGCAGTGCAGCCCTGGGGGGGGCAGTCCCAGGGGCAGTGTCCCTGCCTGGTGTGTGTGTGTGGGGGGGCTCTTTCCTTTGGTGCCCACCGCCCCTCACAGGCGGTAAGTGGGAAGGGGGCGGGGGCTACAAAGGCCTACACTGGGGGATGGGGGACCAAGGTGGGGAAGGGCCAGGCTGGAGGTTGGAAAGGCATCCAGGGACTGTTCCCAATTTGAAAAATCTCGCATGTGCCTCACCAACACCTGGAGTTGTGTTGGGGTCCTGACCCCTCCCAGCCCACACTCTTCCATCCCCCATGGCCTATCCTAATACTGGATATTAGGGAAAACAGGAACCTGGGGACCTGAGCCAGCTGAATGGGGACAGGAGCTCAGGCTCAGGAAAGAGCTGGAGGAGGCTGCCAGGCAGTGGAGGCTGGCTGAATCCAGGCAAGTGATGGGCACAGCCTCAGACTCTAGTTCCTCAGCTGAGCCTGGGCTCCCACCGTCTACTGGCGCTCTCCCCCTGTAGGAGACACCATGCTCCTACGGGGGCCCTCAGCTCTAGGGTCCGGTCTGACCCTGCACAAGCCCCTCTCCTGGGCTTCTCACCATGACCCCGCCGGCCCCCAGAGGTTCAAGAATGCAAGGGTTCCCATGAGCCCTTGGCCGCCAATGCCCTGGCCTCTGGCTGTCTGATACAGTTCCTCTTGCTGTGCACCGAATTGGGGTTACCCCGGCTGGGCTGATGCAAGGGTAGAAGGCACATCCCCTTGTATGGCTGGACTGGGGCCATTGTGAGGTCCTTCCCAATTTGAAGTCCTTAAAACATGGGCCTGGGGGTGAGGGGAGGATGGATTCCCAGCCCGAGTCTAAGATTCCAGGTTAGTGTTCGCTTAGAGAAGTGGAGGTGGGGGACAGGTCCCAACTGGGCCCCAGAGGCTGTAAGAACAGGAGGGGCCCTGGCCCAGAGTCTGTGCTGGGGCAGTCAGAGGGGCCACTGGAAATCGGGGTGGGCTTCCTAGAGGCATCCTTTGAGCTGAGGCTACCCCCCACCCCAAGCCCCCCTCCCCACAACCTGGGGCAGGGCTCAGGAAGGGAGGGCAAAGCCAGAGACCAGGCAGGGCCTGGTGGCTGAAGGCCTTGAGTGCCTAGGGAGGGAGGCTGGGTCTTAGCCTTCAGGAACAGTGCAGCCATGGAAGGACTTGAGGAGGAGGTGGCCCCTGCGCACTTCCCAGATCACAGGTGGACACTGGGGAGGGATGACAAAGGCAGGCGCTGACCCAACTCAGCTACAATGATAAGGGATATAGCAGAGCCCCGGGAGGACCAGAGCTGCAGGGACAGCGCTGCAGTCTTCTTGGAGGAAAGGGAGTGCGGGCCGAGGGCCGGGCGGGGAGGAGAACTCGGGGCCGGGCCACTCGTCGAAGGGGAGGGGGTGTGGCGCTGGAGGTGGCCAGACGGACGTGAGCCAGGAAGAACACGCTGGGGGGCCGCGGGCAGGGATGTGGCGCTGTCCAGCTCGTCGTGGCCTCGTCCTACCGCGGGCATCGTCCAGGCTCGCAGGCCGGCTGCTCCCATCCCAGGGCGCACTCAGGGCCTCGGTTTCCCCGCGCGGCGGGGCGGGGCGGGGACAGTGCGAGTCTCGAAGCCGCCTGCAGGGGGCGCCCGTGAGCGCCGCGGTCGGAGCCCGAGCCCGAGCCGCCGCGGAGACAGCGGGAGCCGGCGCGCGAGCGGCAGGTCAGCCGGGGTCTCCGGTCCGGGGTCCCGAGGGTCCCTGGCGGGCGGCCGGGCGGCATGGGGCCGTCGGAGGCTGAGGGGCTGGGAGGGACGGGTGGCTCGGGACCCCTCCCTTCAGGGCACCCGGCCGTCCCGACCCTCTCTTCCCGCCACCCCGAGAGCGAGTTCACAGGGCTGGGGTCCGAGCTCTGCCCCGAGGCGGGGACCGGAATGCCGGGCGGGTGCAGGGGCGGCTCAGGCGCGGGCGCACGTCCTAAGCCCGGTCGGGGGGCGGTAGTGCGGACCCTCCGGGCCGCCCCAAACTGAACCGGAAGGTGCGCACGGGTAGGCGGGGAGGGGAGGGGGCGCGAGAGCCCGATGGCCCCGGGCGGCGGGGGTTGGGGGGGCAGGCGTCTGGACCCGCAGGTGACGTGCGGGGAACGTCCGTCGGTCCGTCTAGGCGCCACGGGCCGGCCCCAGGGCACTCGGCTAACCTTCCGGACGCGCCCGGCGGGGGTGGGCTGGGGGCGCAGAGGTGCGGCCCGAGGGAGGGCGGGTCGCATCCCCGGCAGGGGGGGGGGGCGCGCGAGAGGGCTTCCGCAGGTGGAGCAGCCCAGGGCGGGGACCGCATTCCGGGGGAGGAACGGCGGCGAGGGCAGACGCTCGGCATCCCGAACGCCTGGGGCGCGGCGAGAAGGGGAGTCGGGAACGCTGGGCCGAGGCGGGAGCGTTCCGGGGACAGTGGTGGCGGGACCCGGACTTAGGGGACCCAGGGGAGTCCGGAGGCCGGGCAGGGTGGGTGCACGCCTCGGAGTGGGCCTGGCCGTCTGCCGGGCTGCCCTGAGCGGAGGTAGGAATGGCGGGAATGGTGGCGGCCCTCGAGGGATTTGGCGCAGGACGGCCCAAAGGCTCAAGGAGGGGGCCGCGGGCCCGCGGAGCGGAGACCTCTGCGTTCCCGGCACCGCCATGCCGCTTTAGACTTTAACTTTCCAGACTGTAAAATGGGAGGACGGTGGAGGCCAAGGCGGAGGCCGAGGGATCTGTGGCGGGAGAAGGAGAAGCGGGAGGGCAGGTCTCCCCCTACCCCATTCCCTAGGACTGGAGCTGTGGTTGGCCCCTGGGGGAGGATTCGGCTGCCCCTTTGTCCCGCTTTCCCTCACCATCGCAGGGAGCACCCAGGCCCGTTTCCACCCACAGGGCCAGTGCTCACCTGTCGCCCAGGACTCAGGCTGCCCTCCCTTTGGCCTCTGCTGTCCAGCCAGCCTCTGCACCCTCCAGAACATGCTCTGTGTTACCTCCATGCCCCACCATGGTTGCCCCTGGTTGTCCGCCCCCCACCCCGACCGTGGGGACCGTGATGGGGAGCTCTTTGGAGTGCAGTGGGCCAGAGAGGATGTTGTGGGGCCAGGGGCTCCCTCTTCAGTCCTGCTGTGGCTGGTCCTGGAGGCACTGGCTGGGCTGGCACAGCCCTGCCCTGTGGGCCAGCTCCCCATCTCGGGTCTCAGCAGGTCCATGACGGGATCTCCTCACCGAGGCCTGTCCACAGGTAGTGGTGTCAACACCTCTTTGCTCTGTCCTTGCCCTTTAGGGTCTCCCTGGCTCTCCCAGGTTTTAGTGTCCCTCGGGCCACTGCCCCTCCATCCTAATCCCCTCAGTGTAGACCAGGCTCTGGGCTAAGCCAGCTTCCCTGCTGATAACCTCAGAGAAGCTGAGGGCAGCCCAGATATGGATGGCAGGTGAGAGGCTTTGGGCCAGGTCAGTCCTGGCTAACCTTTGGGGCCCTGCATGTTGCCTCCCTCATGTTGGTCTGTGGGGCGCAGGCCCCCAACCACACTGTGGTCCTGCCCCCTAGGAGCCCACAGACCAAGAGAGCAATGGCGGGCTTCAAGGGCAGCCCAATGGGCAGCAGATTTCGATGCCCAAACCTGGGTTCTGGTCTTGCCTCCTTGGCACACTCGCTGCCTTATCTGTGAAACAAGCATGATGGAAAGAACCACACTCGACGTACAGGGTTGTGATGGAGAGTAAATGAGAGATGGGCATGAAAGGGGCAGGTCAGAACCAGAGGACGGGTTGGGGTCTGTGCTTGAGCTGGGGAACCCCAGAGGGAGGCTGTTGGCCCTGCGTGGAGGGGGGCACACCACAGGGCATCACAGAGGGACATGTGGCCTGGAGTTGGCTTGGTGGCAAGCACGTGGCTTCAGGGCACCACACCCTGCAACATTTAACCTGTTTCATTCCGGAGCTACCTTACCCCGATGGGCTGCAATCGCCAGCTCAACCATCTTGTGGCGTTTGTCTCGTCTGCCGCAACTCAGACTGGGTGCTGAAAGATGTGCACAAGGGAGGCTAAGGGGAAGATGACCAGAGGGTGGGCCACGGCATGAAGGATGCCGAGAAGGGGTTTTGGGGTGTGTGTCAAGGGCTTCTGAGGAGACACCGGGAGTCAGGTGCTGAGCAGGCAAAAGGAACAAGTCCCAACTCCCAGGGAAAGGGTCTGGGCCCAAGAAGCATCAGCAGTCACAGAAGGGAGGGGTTGTTACTTCATGGTCGGGAGGCAATGGTTGGGGTGCAGTGCCTGAGGGCGGTACCCCAGAAGTCTGTGCTGGGCCCAGATCGGGGGAGGGAAGTGGGAAATGGGCAGGAGCTTGGAGCTGGGATGCAGAGAGGAGGCCCCCAGGAGACTGCTCACCTTCTGGACAGGGCCTGGGAGCACTAGGTGGTGCGAAGGGGCAGGTTAAGTGGCAAAGGTCCCTCAGCCCCTGCCTACAGAATCACGAAAAGGGCCCTGGCAGAGTGGGGTCCACGGGATCCTGCAGGGGAGGGGAAGGTCTGGATGGAGGCGAAGAGCAGCTGTCTCTCACTCCAGCCTGGGGGGTGGGGGGTGGGAGGTACACAGGGAAGACAGGGTGCTCCAGCTTTCCAGGACCCCCCCCCCCCCGCCCAAGCTGTCTCTGACAGGCCTCTGAGCCTCATACAGGCTGTTGTATTTGCCTGGAATCTCCCCCCTCCCTCCGCTCATTTCCCTGTCCTCCAAGCCCCGCCCAAGTGGCCCCTCCTCTGGGAAACCATCCAAACTGCTTTGGGCCCAGACCCCCTTCTGCAGGACACGCCTGTCTCCGAAGATGCTGGGCAGGGGCTGGTGCTGTCTTTCTGCGGCTCCCCCTTCTGCCGCTGCTGCCAGGTACTGGGGGCCACTGAGTTAACAAGAAGCAGTGGCGGAGCCGCGTGGTGTCCGGTGCAGCCCACGGGGCCGTGCTGCCCTTGCTGGCTAATGCTCTCACCCTCTCCCTTCAGCTTCCAGGGCTGCGTCATCACACCTTCGTCCCAGGGACCCCAGAAAGGGGGTCTCCTTCCCTCCCATCCTCAGTGGGGCCACTGTCTAAGAAGCTCCTGCCTCCAACAGACCAGCCTTCTGCCAGGCCCCACCCAGGCCCACTAGGGCCATCTAGGACCCACCTCCCCCCGCCGTATCCCCTTCAGGCCTCATAGTGCCTGTCATCCCACCATTAGAGGATGCATTTGAGGGAGGTGTGGGTGCCAAGCACGTCCTAGGGTGCCGTCTCACCGGAGCCTCGGTGCAAAGGGGAAGACTCTTGCTCAGGATCTCAGGGAGTGTGGGATGGAGCAGGAGTGGGATCCCACCTAAGCTCCTTCCACCACAGAATGGGCACCCAGCACCTTGTGTGTGGGGTGACTTGGAGGGGAGCCTGTCAGAGAGGTGGCCAGTGAGGCGGTGAATGGAGACCTCCGGCTGGGAGGACGCAGACTCTCCCCGTATCTGGCCTGGTTGTGTGGAGATGGGAGAGGGCCTCTGGGCCCCCCTGTGGGGAGAAAGGAGTTGGGGCAGGCCCTGTGGCCCCAGGAGCCGATGATGTGGAGGCTGCTCGAGGGGCCGGATTCAGTACAGGGAGCTGGCTCTCCACCCCACCAGTTCCTGCCCACATCCTGCCCCTGGGGCTGAAAAGGGCAGCCTCCAGAGGGGCGGTGGGGGAGGGGGGGGAACCACTGGATGTCTGCCTGGTACTTCGGCCCGGCCTGCACCATGGTCCTGAAGTTGTCCTGCAGGGAGGGAAGGAGAGAGGACAGGGGCCCCAGTGCTCCGTGGTTGCTCACCTCCAGGCAGTACAGGAAGACACTTGTCCCACTCCAACCGATGGGTTTGGAGAGGGGCTTGGTAGGTTCCAGGGCCCCTGGGGTTCTGGGAGGCGTGTGCCCAGGCCCGGGCCGCTCCAAAGACTAGTCACGGCAGAGCCAGCAGCGGGCTTGTGGCTGAGAGCTGGAGCAGAGCTGCCTGTCCCGCTGTTTCTTCTTTGCCTGTTGCCCTCTCCACGCTGACTGAGCTCCCATGAGACAGGTGTGGGTACTTCTCCGTCTACCTTCCACGCCCCTCAACTTTGTGTCTTTGGGAAGTTGCTGTGATAATTCCTCAGTGCTGGTGAGCGCTCAAATCCCCAGGTGTCTCCCAACTGTGTGCATGCCTGAAGCGCAGCATGTGGCTTGTGTTCTTTGCCTCGGTCCCTTTATTTTTCATTTCGGGGACTTTTTATTATTTCTTGTTCACGTTCATCTGTTCTTGTTTCATTTCTGCCAGTCGAGTCATAAGTTCTCATTCTTGCTTGTGGATGCTACTCCTTTTTTCAGTTCTTTAAAGATCCTAAATGTCTTTGAAAAGCATTATTAGATTATTACCTTCGTCTTTTCCCGAATGAATGAATCTCCATATTTGGGGTGCTGTTGCTTGTCTTTCTTAGCTTGAGTTTTGCTCCGGTGCTTCGAAATTGTGGTTTGCAGGCTTATCATCAGTGGGAACTGAGGCCCTGGAGGCAGGGAGTGACTGCACGCTAGGGTAGCAGCTGGCTCTCAGCAGTCTCCTGGGACAAGTCCTCCTTCAAGGTCCCGCACTGTAGGCTCAGGACCCTGCTGGGGCCAGGCTCAGCAGCATGTGGTACAGAGCTCCCTCCCTGTGATCCCGCAGCTGGGATGCTGCTTGGCACAGAGTAGGCACTGGTGGAACGTTTGCTATGAGAAAGTAACAGGAGAGTCTCGGGCCAGGATTCTGGAGCCCAGCACTGGGCCGAGCATGGTTATTCCAGGTCCGCGTCCCTGCACTGGGCCTGGTATGTTGCCCTGTGCAGCACCTAGAAGCAGAGGGACAGGGTCCTACCTGGAAGCTAGCAGGCACCTCCGTCCAGTAGACTCTGGGGGGGTACAGCCACCATCTGGGCATGTGTACAGAAAGCCTTGCTAGGTGTGACTTAAAAGGAGCCAGAAGTGGGCCAGGAAATATGTGGGTTTTTTTTTTTTTTGATTTTTTATTTATTTATTTGAGAGAGAGAGAGAGAATGAGAGATAGAAAGCACGAGAGGGAAGAGGGTCGGAGGGAGAAGCAGACTCCCCGCTGAGCAGGGAGCCCGATGCGGGCCTCGATCCCGGGACTCCAGGATCATGACCTGAGCCCAAGGCAGTCGCTTAACCAACTGAGCCACCCAGGCGCCCAATATGTGGGTTTTGATTAAATGGAGTTTTAAATAAAGTGACCAGGTCGGGGGGGTGAGGAGGAAGGCCAGAAGCAGCAGTAGCTTTGAATCTGACTGCTGGGAATCCTACAGGGCTGTCCTTTCAAGGCTCATCGTGCATGTTCCCCAGCACGTGTCTCTAGTTTTTATGGGACAGCTTCTGCCCTCTGCCCTGTCCCCAACAAGGGATAATCAGAGGGAAATATTACATTATTAACATTTAATTTCCTTTCCTGGCTAGCAACAGATGACTCAAGAATTAATTAGATAGAGCCAGCAGAGAGGGATAGGAAATTGCCAGATCCTGGCTCCACCCCTGGCCCCCTCCCCTTGGGCCTCAGACCTTCCTGTCGCTCTGGGAGGCCTCTGAAGGGAGGGAAGCTGAGAGGGGCCAGGAGGCCCCAGGAAATCTTCCTGCTGCTGTGTTTTCCATGGGCATTTCTCTCAGCTCTATCCCACCCTTTCATGCTCTCGGTAAGGCTGGGGGAGGTCGTTAACCTCTTTGGGACTTAGCTTCCTCATCTGTAAAATGGGGCTCATGGGGCCAACGAGAATAGATGAGCCCATTGTCACCATGCCCTCATATTGTGAGCTCCCAAGCAGGCTGCCTCTGCTAAGAGGGTCTGGAGTAGAGTCCCGGCATCCTGGGAGAGTGCAGGGCTTGGTGGCTCAGTGGTGGCCAGAGCCCAGTGACACAGGCTCTCTTGAGCTGTGTGTGCGAATTCCCATTTCTTGTCAGTGACACATTAGTAGCTTGAAATTGGCTATCCTGGGAGCATTTACACCATGAAAGTCTGACAGAGGCCACAAGTTAGGGTGCCCCCACCCCCTGGGCTGATTTGCCCACCTGTGGCTGGGAAGCTCCCAACCTTCCCACAGAACAGCTCCAGTAGGGGGCTGTTCAGCCTTCTTCCTGCCCTGTCTGTCCCCTGGTGCCTTGGGCTCCACTGATGTTCTCTGCTTGGGGGCTGGCACTCTGGTTTACAGATGCCCAGTCTGCCTGTGGGGCCAGGCCAGCCTCACCCCAGGATGAGGTGGCAGCAGCTGGAAGAACCCACAGGAATGCTGTAGGAAGGGCAGATGCAGAGCCAGATGTGCAAGGAGGCAGCCTTTTAGGACCCAGCTGTCAGGGGCATTAGCTCCTTGCAGGACTGACTTGGGCAGGAGGATCTGCTGCACCCAGTGAGATGGGGAGGGCACCCCAGGCATGGTGTACAGCAGGCATGTGGCTTCAGTGTCGTCAGGAAGAGTGTTGGTACCGGGTGCTGTTCACCATGGAAGCCCATAGCGCAGAAGGTGGTGGGGAGGCCCTGAGGACTGGGGGTTTGCAGGCAGGCACCCAGGGCTGCCAGGAGAGCCTCACCAAACAGAGGCCTGGGTTAGGCCCCTTGAAAAGGCCTTTCTAATCCAGGCATCCTGGCTCATGGAGTCAACCTGGCATCCAGGACAGGTGCTGGTGGTGTGACCCCATCAGCGGGGCTTTGGGCAGTGGGATAGGGCAGCCTGGCCTCAGCTCCACAGAAATGTGATACATATTTGGGTCAAGTAGACCACTGGTGGTCCTACGTCGTCTTTCCCCAGGAAGGGCCTTCTGAATCTGGACAAAGGTCTGGGGCCAAGTCAGGCCTCTAGCCTGGGCTGGTCAGATTGGCAGAGGCTGTGGCGCCTCTCAATGCAAATTCCCCTGGAGAGACCGTGAGTCCAGGTCAGAAGGGTGACGGGTGATGGTGAAGAGGCTAGAGGGCAGACAGCTCACAGGTAGTGGGAGGCAGGGTCCCTGAGGCTTACTGGGCCTGGCCAGACCCCACTGGACAGTGGCCTGCTGCCTCTACTGCTGGACCTGGGAGGCCCCTGTGTGGCAGGCAGTCTTGGGCCTGTCACTTCCCTTCTGCTGAGTGAAAACTAGAGCCCGGACACACAGCTTCTGCAGTTGGGGGGCGGGGGGGGGGGGGTGTCCCTGGTGAGTGCTGCTTTGGGCTCTAGGCCAGGGACACTGGGGCCAGTGATAGTACTGGGAGACTTGGTCTGGCCCTCCTCTGCCAGTGACATGCTTCGTGAGCAGTTGGCTGGCAGGTACCCTGCTTATACTGGGGTCTTGGGATTCATTCACGGTCCCTGCGTAGTGGGCCCCTGCCGGGCCTGGGAGAAGCCCATGGGGTCTGCCCCAGGCTGCGGGAACCCCTCCACTTTTCAGGGACTGTCCTGTTTCCCGGTGTTGGGTGCTCCACTGGAGCCTCCCGGTGGGCACAGGGCCTAGCCCTCGGGTGTAGGTCCAGCCGCCTGAGGCACACTGGAGTTAGAAGGAGACTTGTGTTCCTCTGGTGCAGCCCTCTGTCACCTCCTGGATGGGGTGGGAGGAGCCTGGCCCTTGGAACATGGCAAGGGACCATGAGTCACCTTCCCCCAAGGTTACCAGTCCTACCTTGTGTCCTGCAGGAGTGAGGGAGGACACACTTTCCTGAGCCCATGTGTGGGCAGCTGAAAGGCAACTTCGGGCCTCTTGCCCCCAGGCAGGCAGCAGCTACTGCCCGTGCGCACCTGGGGCCCCGTGAGGGCCCAGGACCGGAGGAGGGGGTGGATGTGGCATGAGGGGACACTGCGAGGCAGCACCTGTGAGTGACAGGTGGGGGCAGCGGCAGTTGGGAGAGGCCCCCAGGCTGGTAGTGGGAGATGGAGACCATTTCACAAGCTCAAGGGAACCCTGGGAGTTTGGGCTGGGGGAGCCCGAGACCTTGACTTCTGCTTGTGCTTCTGCGGGGTGTCATTCCTTACATTTCTATGACATTTTGACTCTGGGGGAGCCCTTTCAGATCTATTTATTTCCTTCTCATGGAATCACGAGTGAGAGCTGCAGCGGTCCCCAGAGGCTCTCTGGGGTCTGATCTCCTCATGGTATCAATGAGGAAACTGAGGCCTAGAAAAGAAAAAACCATCCTTGCCTGCAGTTCCCCAGCAAGTCCTGGCTGAGCGCCCTGCTTTCTGCCCAGCACCACACTAAACTTAGCCTATGCTGGCATCAGCCAGGCAGAGGAGCAGGTTGGGGAGCAGGTGTGGGAGGAGGGAGGGGAGGCCGCCGCCCCCCCCCCCCAGACGTGCCGTCAGCTGTCAGGGGCTGCTGAGGGGCGGGCCCCCTCTGTGCCTGCTCCTCCACACTGTGCAGCATCACCAGCAAGGGCCTGGGGGCTCACCTGCCGGCAGTGGGAGACAGGACCAGACGGGCCACCCAGGTCCTTCCAGATCAGAGCTCTAGATGTCTCTGGGCCTCTCCTTAACCTAGCGGCGTAGGTAGGTCCTGGTGGTTCCCAGGGAAAGCTCTTGGGGGACGGAGAGGACTGAGGCTGGCCGAGAGAGAAGGTAGGTGGGCCTGGGAGAGCCGAGGAGTGAGGGGGCCTTTCTGGAAGGGTCCTGGGGTGGCAGTGAGCTCAGGGACCCAGGAGACTGAGGGCTGCCACAAAAGGCTTGGGGAGCTGAGCATGGGGAGCAACACAGGTGACTTAACTTTAAAAGATTCCTGTCTCCCCTAGAAAACACAAGGGCTGAGGCTGATGGCCAGCCCCGTGTCCAGGCTGGGAGGGGCGGGGCACAGTGGGTTGTCCTCAGGCCGATGCCTGGCCTGCGGGGAGGGCACTGGTGAGTGGGACTGATGGCCGCCCCCCGGGGAGTCTTCCGCTTTGCCCACTTTGCCCGCTTTGTGGTCCAGCTCCTCACGAGGCTTCTCCCTTGGCAGGTGCCTTGGGGACTACGAAGCCGAGCTGAGCCAAGATGCCGCCGGGGCCCCTGAAAAGGGCCCAGTTTCTGGAGACTCAGAGTGGGCTGTGAAAAAGCCCTTGGGGAGCCCCCCTCCCAGGCAGGGAGGCTCTCGGCTCCTGTGAAGAAGGGGCTCAGGGGCCTGGGCAGGGCCAGCTGCACTGCAGCTATGGACCGTGAGCTGGCCTGGCCCGCGTCCTTGCTGACCCTGCCTGTCTGCAGCCGTGCCCACCATGGTCTCCTGGGTGTACATCATGGTGGAGCTGGCCATTGCCGTGCTGGCCATCCTGGGCAACGTGCTGGTGTGCTGGGCCGTGTGGCTGAACAGCAACCTGCAGAACGTCACCAACTACTTCGTGGTGTCCCTGGCGGCAGCCGACATTGCTGTGGGAGTCCTCGCTATCCCGTTCGCCATCACCATCAGCACAGGGTTCTGTGCGGCCTGCCACAACTGTCTCTTCTTCGCCTGCTTTGTCCTGGTCCTCACGCAGAGCTCCATCTTCAGCCTCCTGGCCATCGCCATTGACCGCTACATCGCCATCCGCATCCCACTCCGGTGAGCTGGGGTCTGGGCGCGGTGGGTTGCCCCTGTTCTCTTCCTTGGCACGCCTCATGCCGGGGTTCACACCTGTGAAAAGGCCGCCTGTGCCAAGGTCTGCTCTGCGCCCAGCCAGGGTCCGGGTGAACCCGGGGTCCGGGTTCGGTCTTTGATGTCTGCGTGTTTGAGCGGAGGACAGCTCCATGGGGCTCAGCCTGGGGCTGCCCAGGGCCCAGCACACGGCCAGCAGCCGTGCCGGTCCAGTTGATCCCTGTGGGCACTGGGCACCCTGGACCTCCCCGGTCTTCCCCAAGCTGCGTGGTTGAGGCTGCTGCTTTGGCTGTTGACAGATGTGTGTGGCCCAGGCCTGAGCGGTGCATCTGGGCCATTTTCTCACACGGCATGATGCTGGGGTGGGGCGGGGCACCACGGGAAACCACAGGCCCTCAGAGCCAGAAGCCCTCCCGCCTGCCCGCCTCTAGCTCCTCTGGGCCAGCTGCAGTTTGCACATTAGGAAAATGACCCAGAGAGGGGAAGTGATTTGGCTGAATGCCACAGTGAGTCACTTGGACCAATATGCAAATTTGGTGCTCCTCAGGTCAGCAAGTACTCATGGTCTTGGAGAGAGCTTGTGGGCTCAGCTAGTGGAGGGGGTTTTCATGGTGAATCTTCTGTGAAGTGACTTCAGCCCTGGACTGTGTAAATGAAGACTTTCCCTGAGGCTGAGTTCATTTAATGTGGCCTCCACCTACCTGGCCCTGAGGGAAGCTAGGAAGTACCTCCCTCCCCCAGAGTGTGTGTGTGTGAGGGGGGAGGGGACCTCCTGCCCCACCTCCTTGACCCTACATCTGGGAGCTGGGTTCCACAGCCTGGGTGGCTGCAGACCCTGAGGGAGGTCTCAAAGGACCAGGGTACCTGGCCCTGTGGGGAATTCTCCCAAACAGGTGAAGTGCCTACCTGTGGAGCAGGCCTCAGCAACCCCGTGCTGGCCAAGCGCAACCCAGCCGGGAAGAGGAGCAGGTTCAGTGAGAATGGAAATTTAGAGTATCAAACCCAAGGGGGCCCTTAGAGGTCACTTCCTGTCATCTTCTGGACGGAAAAATGAGGCTCAGAGAAGGGAGCCAGCCCCTCAGGGCCACACAACGAGTTGGCAGCACAGTTGGGCCTGGGAAGAAATGTGGCCTGTCACCCAGCGCAAGACTCCAGTCTTTGGGGAACAGGGTCACAGGGTGGCCCCGGGCTCCCAGACCTGCAGTAGGTGGCCACTCCCATCACGTGGGCTCAAAGCGGGAAGCAGGCACCCTCCTCATGCTGCTCAAAGGAAGGGAGGAGCCTGGGCCCCGTGTAGCCCTGTAGGGTGCTCTGGTCTCAGGAGAGCTTATGACTCTTGTCAAAGAGGAGACTCTGGCCAGCCTTAATATTAGAGGACTGGCCTCATAGTGCAGAGTCCAGGTTCACTGAGGGACAGCTCAGAACTGGGCTCAGGATCCCTCAGGATCCCAGGTAGACTAGAGAGAATCGGTGTCTATTTTAGGCGAGGCTGAGCATGAGCCGAGCCTGGGCCAGCCCTGGTGGGCACATTGAGTAGGGAAGCCGAGACCTCGCTTTCACTTCCTTTCCTGATTCAAAGGGCAACAGTAGTCTAGGGAGAGATCGGGGCTCAATTGAAAGGATCTCGGCTTCTTTTTCTCATCTCTCTGTATTCTGAGAGTCAAGAGAGTGATTCTTGATATAGGAGTATGGGACATGATGTGTGATCATAAAAAGTCAGCTGTCGCTCTCTGGGCCCATTTCCTCATCTGTAAAAGGGGACGGGCCTCTCTGTCCTGCTGAGCTCACAAAGGTTTTGTAAGGTCCAGTGAGTGGACGGGAGTGATGGGGCCCGGAGGAAGGAGGGTTGGTGGGATGGAGCAGGTGGGGATTCAGCTCTTTCTTGAGCTACTGGAGTTTGAAAGCGGGGTCCCTAAATGGAGCCTGGCCCTGCCCTGCCCCATCTGTATCGCCAGTTCCCACGATCTTCCAGAGCAGGACCTAGTTCCGCCCAGACCCTAGCCATTTGAGCAACGCTTGATAAAGCTTTGGAAGGGTCAGCCTGGATCTCTTGGATCTGGGAGTTGTAGGGATGACCATGCTCATCCTCCCCGTCAGGCAGAGAGCCTCGAAGTTGCCAGAGGACGTCAGCGCAGTTTCTCCTTTGATCCTCACAGCCCGGCCTTGTGGCCAGGGCGGATGTTATGACCCTGGTGTTACTCATGGGGAGGCCAGAGCAGGAGAAGGAAAAATGTCTGCTGACTCGGGGGCCTGCAGGGCCCTTCGTGACGTTCCAGGCTTCCTTGGGTCCCTCCACTTTCTTCTTCCTCAAGGGCCCTGGGCTGGGGAGGGCGAGGTGCATGAAGGTGCAAGGGGGAACGAGGTGAAGAACCCAGAGCTCCTGGCAGCTCTGGAGCCACCGCCCGACCCAGGCTGCCCGCTCCTGCCTGTCCCCATGTCCGCTGCCAGCTGGGAATCTCCCCTCCTCTGCATGCTGGCCCCTGCTCCTCTCGGTAGGTGCGTTTGGCTGCTCTAAGGGGCACATCCCCTGACTGCTGCCTGCACGTCTAGCCCCAGGCCTGGGTCGCCCACCCTTCGGTTCTCTCTCTCTTTCCTCTTTCGCTTCCTTCCTTCCTTCCCTTCTTCCTTCCTTCCTTCTTTTTTTTCTTGTCCTTTCCTTTCCTTGCTTTCCTTTCTCCCCCTCTCTTTTTTTAGACTTTTTATTTATTTATTTGAGAGAGAGAGCACAATCCAGGGAGGGGCAGAGGGAGAAGCAGACTCCCCGCTGAGCAGGGAGCCTGATGTGGGTCTCAAATCCCGGGACCCCAAGATCATGACCCGAGCCGAAGGCAGACGCTTAACCAACTGAGCCACCCAGGTGCCCCTCTCTCTTTCTTAGAAGAATTTAGTATCAGAAAAATCTGTGCTCCTTCCCAAGTGCAGGGACCCTGGTGGGCTGCATACGGCAGGGCTTAGTCAGGAAGCCAGTGAGAAGCAGCCTGGCCAGAGGCAGAGATGGGAGCTCTTGTAATCCCCAAAGGATGGAAAGCCTAGGGTGAGAGACTTTATTTTTTGTGCCCCTTGTCTCCTGCCTCTCACATTAGCCCCTGGTGAGCACTCACTGTCTTTGGGAAACAGGCCACATATGGAGTAGCAGTTGGTGCAAAGACCTGAGGTGTACGTGGTGAATCCCCCCTTGGGGACAAAAACCACGTACCTGGCTTCTAAGGAGGGCAGGACTGGGGAGAGGGCTCCCTGGAGGAGGTGATGCTGGCTGGGTCTTACAGGATGGGCATGTGTGGGGGGCAGGTGTAACAGGAGTGGGCCAAGCCTGGACAAAGGCCCCAAGGAAGGAATGAATATGTGGGCTCTGGGTCAGGGAGAGGTGGCAGACAGAAGAACAGGAGGGCAGGGAGGGTGTGAGGCTGCCTCAGGCCTGCGTATGCCCAGGAGAGAGTTTGGGTTTCACTCATGGGTCAGTGGCTCTTCAGGTCTCAGATCACTGACTCCTTCAGACAATTTAGGAAAGAGAGCTCCACCTTCTCTCAGTGTAGGGAAAATGCCCAAGAAGCCCCAGCTGGCGTTGTGGGTGGTATTCCTGGATCATAGAGTGAGCCCCCAACATGGGTAATGGGGAGTCCCCAGGAAGGGGCAGCCTGTGAGCTGGAAGACGCAGGGATGCAGAGGTACCTCCAAACCTGGTGAGCAGTGCTCTGGCACCTGCTACCCGTGATGCGTCTGGGATCCCCTGAATGGCAGAGTGTTGTGCTGGGTGCCTTTGGCACCACTTACACTAGACGGTCTGTGCCTGGGGCCCAGGAGGCCAAGGTGTGACTACCATCAGTCATAGACACAGCCCAGGGGATGCGCCTGGGCCAGGCTGTGGCTTGGCTGTTATTCCGTTTGGGCCCTAATGCTGTTCCAGTTCCCCAGGGGCCCGGGTCCAGGGCTCTCAGCCTAAGGACTTTTCTTCTGAATAACAAAATTAATCTGTTTGATATTTGTGTGTGTGTGTGTGTGTGTGTGTGTTTAAATAAATTATTACCTGCACATACTAAGACATCAAAAAGGAACAACAGGGTATATGGTGAAAAACCATACCTTTTGTCCTCTGCCCTGCCTTCAGTCCTCTTCCTGGAAGTCAGCATCGGGAAACCTGTCAGAGATAGTCTTTGCATGCACAGGCAAGTGCTATTAACATGTGTTTGTTTCTGTCCCCACAAGGACTTTCATTTTAAAATGCAGTGCCAGACTTCCCCTCATGGGTTTCCTTGTCTGTAAAAGCAGACAGCTGAACAGACCAGGGATTTTCAAACTGTCCTGGAAGCCTTTAGGCTGGGCTCTGGTGTCCCCACCAACTCATTCATTCAGTGAATATCAAGCTGCCTCCCTTCCTCACCACCCTACCTCTGTGGTTGCCTGGGAATGTGAGCAAGAAGGTCGGCTGCTGGAGGACAATTTGGAAATCCCCAAAGCAGGTGGTCTCCAGGCTCCTCTACACCATCCCTATAACTGCTTGCTTCTGCTTGCTTGCCTCAAATGACAGGAAGCTCACTTTCCCTGAAGCAGCCCATTTCTTGTGTGCACAGCTCAGCTGAGAAGTTCTTACTTGCCCTCACTCACAATCCACCTCCCTGTAATCTCCGCCCACAGATTTTACATTCTGCCCTCATGGGACAGGGCTCACAGGCCCTGGATTTTTAGTGCCATTTTACAAATGAGGAAACTAAGGCTCAGGGATGCAGAGTGACAGAACATGGCCAAACCAGGAACGCATCAGCACTGGAACTCAGGGAGGGATACACTTTTCTCAGGAAAAATACCAACATTAAAATAGCCTCCTAGTCAATGAGATTACATAAATTATAATTTGTAGAGTACTAAAGGTGCTGTGTAAGTATTAAGTTGGGGGGAGGGGGGAGCCTGAGACTTTGTGTTTGAGGCTCCAGAATAGGAAACAGGGCAGCATAGGCTCTCTGCGGCTTGGTGGAAATGGTCAAGTCCATGACCTTCTTCCTGCCCAGCCCTGTTGCAGGCACCCAAGCCTCTGCTAAATGGGGTTGAGGGCTCTTGGGGGTGGCCCTGCCCAGTTACTGTTTGGATTCAAAGCTGACGTAGATTCAGAACTGACACACTTACCTTGGCCCAGGGTGCTCTGGGCTCCTACTATGTCCACGGCAAATCCATTCCTCTCCTTAGGCTTCAGTTTTCCCATCTATAAAATGAGGTGGTTGGATTAGATAAGAGGTCAGAGGCCAGCAGATATTTTTTTCCCTTAATTTGAATTTGTTGACAAAATGTAAACCACGGGCGATCTTACCCAGAGAATCAGCTCCTCGGCCCCTTCTGAGATCTGGCGGCACCATTCTGCATGGGCGGCCAGGAGCTGAGCGGCATAAACTGTCTCTTGTACGCACAGTAAATGTCCTGCCAGCCTGCCTCACACACTTCTTACTTGTAGGCCCATGTTTGCCATCCATGGACTAGATAGTTTCTGGGGACGCTTCCCATTCTGGAATTAAGGAAAGGACATCGGCTGTGTGTCCCTGTCTCAATGCTGGTGATGCAGAGATGGATGCAGACAAACCCTGCCCCCAAGGGGCCCCTGGCCTCAGGGGCCCAGATGGAGTAGAGATTAGCTGCCCCTGGGTAGGAAACTTCTCAGGGAAGATATCTAGCCTGAATGAGAAGGGTGGGTAGGGTTTACCAGGTGAAGGGGAGGGCAGTCTGGTGTTGCCAGAATCAAAACCATTAAACAAATGGTCATCCCTCAGAGATCACTGAGGTCACCTTCTTCAATCAGGGAGATGATTTTTTAATTGCCTATTCTCTCTTTTTTTTTTTTTGGAGAGAAAGAGAGAGAGAGAGAGCGTGCATGTGCAGGTGTGCATGGGGGGGGGCAGAGGGAGAGAGAGAATCTTAAGCAGGCTCCCTGCCCAACACAGAGGCAAATGCAGGGCTTGATCTCATGACCCTGAGATCATGACCTGAGCCGAAATCAAGAGGCAGGCACCCAAATGACTGAGCCACCCAGTGCCCCAGACTGCCCATTCTTTTAATAAAATCTGTGCCACCTTTTCTGTGGGCCTGGGATCAACTTCCTGGCTGGCAGATCAGGTCAACACTGTGAGTTTGGGACTGAGTCTGGCTCTCTATAGAGTCCTGAGTGATTTCAGGCAGATATTTTTCCTCTCTGGACCTCAGTACCTCATGCAGTTCTTTCCTCTTGAATGTTAAGACTGCTACATGAATGTTAAGACATACTGATGTCGTGTCTCTCCAGAGGGCTGTGAGCGAATCTGGAAGGGAGAGAGGGTCTATTGCCCAGGACTTCCACCTCTCCTTGGGGGCTTCTGGAGACCTTCAGTTCAGTGGGGAAGAAAGAGCATGGAGAACAAGAGACATGAATCATCTACAATCTGATCTGGCAGGTTCTGCCCCCAGCCATTGAGTCTGCACTCCTGACCCATTCCCACTCTAAGGGGAAACTTATTCTAGCATCAACTAAGATCAACATGGAGGTGATAAGTTCTCTCACGTATAAATTCCCTCAAACTGAACTAACTGAGTCCCAGGACTACTTGTAATACTACTTAGTAATCATCTGAATGTCTATGCAGTGGCTTCCTTACCAGGGAGCCTGCTCTCCCATTAGCTCCTGTGGGAAAAGGCAGGGCTTGGACCTGCCGTGAACAGAGGCGGATACTGAGGCTAGAGGCAGGAAGTGACCAGTCCAAGACCTTCGAGCCAGTGGGTGGGGGATGGGGTGCCTCTCTGGGTTTCTGACTCTTGGCCCCCCTCCAGCCTTGGTTTTTCAGACCTCTGATGCTGGTCTCCTTTCCCCAGGTACAATGGCTTGGTGACTGGCACAAGGGCCAAGGGCATCATTGCAGTCTGCTGGGTGCTGTCGTTTGCCATCGGCTTGACTCCCATGCTGGGCTGGAACAACTGCGGTCAGCCAGAGGGGGGCCAAAACCACTCACAGGGCTGTGGGGAGGGCCAGGTGGCCTGTCTCTTTGAGGATGTGGTCCCCATGAACTACATGGTGTACTACAACTTCTTTGCCTGTGTCCTGGTGCCCCTGCTGCTCATGCTGGGCGTCTACTTGCGGATCTTCCTGGCGGCTCGGCGACAGCTGAAGCAGATGGAGAGCCAGCCTCTGCCGGGGGAGCGGGCTCGGTCCACGCTGCAGAAGGAGGTCCATGCTGCCAAGTCACTGGCCATCATTGTGGGGCTCTTTGCCCTCTGCTGGCTGCCCCTGCACATCATCAACTGCTTTACCTTCTTCTGCCCAGAGTGTAGCCATGCCCCGCTCTGGCTCATGTACCTGACCATCATCCTCTCCCACACCAATTCTGTCGTGAACCCCTTCATCTATGCCTACCGCATCCGTGAGTTCCGCCAGACCTTCCGCAAGATCATCCGCAGCCACATCCTGAGGCGGCGGGAGCCCTTCAAGGCAGGGGGCACAAGTGCCCGGGCCTTGGCAGCTCATGGCAGTGATGGAGAGCAGATCAGCCTCCGCCTCAATGGCCATCCTCCTGGGGTGTGGGCCAATGGCAGTGCCCCTCATCCTGAGCGGCGGCCCAATGGCTACACCCTGGGGCTGGTGAGTGGAGGGAGTGCCCATGAGTCCCATGGGGACATGAGCCTCCCAGATGTGGAGCTCCTCAGCCATGAGCACAAGGGAGCATGCCCAGAGTCCCCTGGCCTCGAGGGTCCCCTGGCCCAGGATGGAGCAGGAGTGTCCTGATGATCCACTGAATTTGCCCCTTCCTGCAGGAAGGAAATCTTTCTCTTTGGTGGATAGAGCCAGTCACGTTGGGAAAAGAGTGAATGTGCCTGGAGACCCTTTTCATGGCCAGTTCCCACTTTGGACTGAGAGGAGGGGGCCCTGGCTGGAGCAGCATGAGGCCGAGCAGGAAGGGTTTGGAGTCCGAGGAAGTGGACGTTTCACGATGGGAGGCCCTACATCAGGTCAAGGCCACGGCACCAGAGCATCTTGGCTGGGCAGGGCCTGGTTCCCCACTCTGGTGGCATCTAGAAGTACCACCTTGACTTGGCAGAACAGCTGTGGCAGAGCAGGCTGGCCGGCCCTGAGGCTGGGGGGCGGGGAGGGTGGCTCCAACAGGCCCCCTACCACACACACACAGACCACCCTCCCCAGACTTTCCAAGGGTTCAGGAGCTGCTGTGCCCAGAGGTGGCATTTTTCTTTTTCTTTCTTTCTTTTTTTTTTTTTTCCAGGAGAAAATGTTAAGTGTGAAGAATACTTTTTTTTTTTTTTAATTATCTTCCTTCCCTGGTTGCTGGGTCTGTTGTCAGTCCTGCTGCTCACCCCGCTCCAGGGGTCAGCCCAGGGAGCCCCAGGCAGCCCTCTCTGGCTACCATGAGCAGCCATGCACTTCTTACACTATCAGTCCCAGGGCCATCTTTGGGGGCCACAAAGCTGGGCTCAAGGACGGGGAGTTGTAATGGAGTGCTGCCTGACTGTGGGCTCAGGGGAGGAAGTGGGGACTGGCCCACCGTGCGGTGTGCCTGGGTAGCTCAGAGCTGCCCAGTCAGAGGCCCTATCTAACTGCCTTTCCTTCTGAAGGGAATGTTTTTTTCTGAGATAAAATAAAAATGAGCCATGTTGTGTTTTAAGCTTGTCCAATGAGAATGGTGTCTGAGTTCCTTTCCCCATTCCATAGTCATGCCTGGCACACATACATATGGGGTGCATATTGCATGTGTGAGAGAGTGTGTGCATTTGTGCATAGAGAACAGACAGACACCCTGCCTGACTGGGGGTGCCTCACAGGCTCCCATCTTCCAAGGGAAAAGGCTGTCTGGATGCACCAGAATCTAAATGCCCCTGAGCAGCCCCCAGACCTGTGTTCCTGTGAGACGGGGAACTTGTGGGAAGAGGGGCTTCCCAGCTGCTCTCCCTCCAGAGGCCATGACCCCCTCTAGCCCTCAGTGTGGAGTGTGGCTCCTCCCTCCCTCATTGCTTCCTTAAGTCCTGAAAGGAGTGGCCTACTCTCCCCATGCCCTGCTCCACCCCTTAGCCGAGAGGCCACAGAGGGATCTGGAAAGAGATATGGGTGAGGATTCAACTGCCTTCCCCTTCCTCTGGAGTCACCCCACTTCTTGCTCCCAACAAAGAAACCTGTACGGTTTCCTGCTCTGAAGCCTGCCCCTGGGGCTGTGTCATCCTTCCATGCTGGACAAGTTTGAGGCCCAGGGGGAAGTTAGCAATCTGCTGCCGCCGGAGGGCCAGTCTGGCCTCAGGTCTCATAAGCACACTCAGGCAGGGAGGGGGAAGGGGTGTTAGAACTTCACAGGTAATCCTCACACAGCCCTGGGAGCCCCATTTCACAGACGACTGAACAACCTCTTTTGAACAGAGAGGTTAAGTACTTGCCCCAGGTCACATAGCTAGTAAGTGGCAGAAATAAACCTAAAACCCAGGTCTGACTACAAAATCCATGCTCTTGTGAGGAACTATTTCAACCAAACCAAAAAGTATGAGATAATACCAGGTCCCCACCACTCTGCTCAATAAATGAAACATTACAACTACAGTGGAAGCATCTGACTCCTCCCCATATTATTACCCTGCTTCCTACACCTGGAAACGACTGCTTTCCGAGGATTTCATTTGGTTCCACTGCACATCTTTGTACCTTTACTACACGGGTGCATATGTACTTCTAAGCCAACAGAGATTTGCTTTAGGCTCTATTTTACCGTTACATCAATCAGAGGTCCTCCAGGCTGGCTGCACGGAAGAGATACTTAAGGTACTTTGAAAAGCACCAAAGCCTAACCCCCTCCCCCAGAGTTCCCCAGGGGTTCTCATGGACAGCCAGGGCACAGAAGCACTGAGATAATTGCACACGCCCATCCCTGTCCACACCAGCTCCCGCCTCTCTCCTACACACTTTGGTCTGTGCTGACTATGGGCTGAGGGTAGAGCAGTGCCTGGGTTGTTTCTAAGGAGGCCAAGAGTATGGATGCTGTTGGTCCTTGTGACCAGTTGGTGGGAAGAGGCCAGAAAGAGAACCACAAGGGTAGAGAAGGAAAAACATCGTCTCGCCTGTCTTTACTGAGGCTTCTTAAGTACTGAGCTTTGGGTACTGAGTACATGCGTGTAGGCTTTGGGGCCAGGGAGGGACAGGACCAAGGGCTCAGGAAAGGCTCCCAGGTACTACCGATCCCCAAGTGCTCTTAGGGACGGCCCGCAGCCTGGCTCCAGAGCCCAGACAATTCTACCTCCTCAGGTCCCACGGGGCCCAGTACCCTACCTCCATACGCCGCCCCCCATGCAGGCTCCCACTGTGAGTCATGCCTAGAGTATAGGAGCACACGCACAGAAATAAACAGATGCATGCGTCACCCCCTGACCATAAGAGAATACACGTGTGCGCACGCGAACATACACATGGGCAAAGCCCACTTCAACAGAAATAGGTGCCCACAGTAGCAGCATAAGGTCGATGTAAAGCTTGGCCCAGCCCTATGGAGTGCAGATGCGTCTGCCCCAGGCCAGGCTGCCAGGGGTACTACCAGGGCCGCTCTGAACCCTACAGCTCTGTCCAAGGGCCCTCTGCATTCTCCATGCTCTGCCCAAAGGGCTAAGAGTGGATAGCATGTCTCATTCAGACCTGTCCTGAGCACAAGGGTCCCATCACAGAAACTATTCTGGTGATGGCCTGAGCCCCTCTCCATGGCAGCAATGGCCAGGGCCCCCAGGGAGGCCTATGGGCAGAATCCTGGTTCAACCTGTGTTCTGGTTCATCATCACTGGCCCTCAGGAGAGGCAGGCCCTCTTGCAAGCTTCCCCTTTCCCTCCTCCACTTGAAACCCTTCCTTTGCAGCTCTCCCCACTTGTGTTAAAATCCTTTCCTCTAGGAGACCTCACACAAAATGCTCTGGGCCCCAGAGAACCACTTGGGAAGTGACGTAGAGCCTCAGTTCTGTATGTGCTGACAAGGGGCAAGCCCTAGTGACAAACCACAGCAGAGCAGGGATGAGGGACAGCCTGGAGAGTAAGAGGAAATGAGTGATGATGCCCCCTGGGTCTACCAGAGCTGGGACCATGGTCTTCTTTTCAACCGTGGTTGGAAAACAGGAGCCGGCGGGTCTCAGAAGCCTGGAGAGAGGGAATGGTTCTGTGCAATTTGCCCCCATGCTTGGGGCTAAAGGAATGGTATGTCAGCGTGGCATTCTGTACCTAGAATGCAGCTCCTATCCTGCTGTGCCAAATAACACCTGGCATGGCTGCTCCAGTGGGCAACCCCCCGAGATCCTGTGCTGGGCCCAAGTGCTGCCTGAGCCTGGCAACAGCCCTCCGAGATGGAAGAGGTTACGTAGGTGTTGGCGGGGACCTAGGTCGACTGTGGGACAAGCCAGTCCCTACCAGGTCTTCATTTACTCTGAAAAGTGGATGGTGCTCTATAGAGTGTCAGATTATCACCTCTCCCCCTCTCCTCACTCCAACCCCTCCTCTGTCCCTAGGCACCCCTCGCTACAGCTGTCACTCATCATTAGCTGTGACTGTCACTGTTGGAACAGCCCCTGTCAGGTTGCAGAGCCAGGAGGGGGCAGGAGAATGTCAGATGACTCAGACAACCTCAAAGGACAGGGATGGGCACGCAGAACCTAGAGCCTAGGTACAGGAGGCACCATTCTAGATGCTCTGCCCTGACCCTTTCCTCTGCCAGAGGAGAAAGAGCAGCTCAGCAGAGCTTTCCCACAGGCCCCCCTGCCCTCCCACTAGTCAGGCTTAGAGAAGGGCTGGATGCAGAGAGAGGCCAGGCTGAGGGTATCATCGGCATGAGGCTGGGCAGGCGACAGGTGAGACAGACCCAATGTTCTCTGACAGAGGGATTTTTCCCTGCCAGTGGAAAAGGCTTTGCATGGAACCGTCCACAATTCTTTGCCTTGCCCAAGGGAAGTGTCTGTGTGTATGTGTAATTTTGCAGAATTAGCCGTCAGACTAGCACCTGATGACCAGCTAACTTCTCAGCAAAGGCTTGGATAGGACAGAGCAGGCTAGAACTCGAGCCCCATCTCCTGACTCTGTTCCACTCTCAACAACTTAATGAGCACCTACTGATGAATGCTAAGCCTGGAGGGGGGTCAGCACGGGTGCACAGGGAGCCAACAACCAACTAAGGAAACTAAGCTAGATGCAGCCTGTCAGGGCGGCCAGAGGTGAGGGCCCTGAGTGGGACACAAGTGCTGGAGGTTCAGAGGAGGAACAAGTTGCATCCAACTGGGCAATCAGGAGGCTGAAGTTGAGTTAGCCTTTTAAAGGCCAGCGGTCAACTCCAGGGCCCGTATCTTCAAGGTGTTCGGTAGGAGATAAGAACAAGAAGCAGCTGAGTAACTGTGCGCCTGATTTACATCTGCCTACACAGAGGCAATTTTCAAGTTAAAATGTTGTCAGAGGGTTGTCACAGTTTTGATCTTTCCTTTCTGTTCTTTCTCAATCCACCCACATTTTCTGGTTGGGTTGGAAAGGGGAGTGAGGGGAACAGAGCCTGGTTTAGATTCCGAGATTTTTGGAATTGTTAAAGTTAAACAGGACTTTTTAAAATGATCTAGTTTTCTCTTAGGAAAATTCAGGCCCAGAGCCCAGCATCACAACTGTTCCATCAGATGCAGAGCCTTCAGGGGAATTAGAGAAAGCAGGTCAGGAGTTCTACAGTCATCCCCAGACTATCTCTTGGTGTTGCAGCTTGATTCTCTTTCCTGCCTAGTTCAGAGATGTGAAATAATCCCTCTGCACACTCCTTCCAGCCACCACCCTGCTCCACCGAACTCTAATGGGGATTCAGCAGCAGGCTCTACCCTGGCCTTGCTGTTGACTTCCTCTCTTACTGTGGGCAAGTCATTCTCTGAGCTGCCATGCCCACTTTCAGATAGAACATGACAGTAAATGCGAAAGTGCTTTGGAAGGTAGGTGTGACATAAATGCCCAGGGTTATTATTCGTGCTATAACAAAACCATTCTCAGTTCAGAAAACACAAGAAGGCAAGCAATCATAGCTTCAGTGTTCTTGAGACCAGAGTAGAAAGGAGGCCAGAAGGGAAGGAAGATGGAAGGGAGAAAAGGGCTGCTTACCTGGTTGCTATACTCTGTTCACTGGTATGGCCCAGCCATCGCCAGATAAAGAAATGTGGTGAGTGTGAATTTAAGCCAGGCACCTGGTGTCTGTAGGACCCAGGAGGTAGGTGTGGGAACTGGCAGATGACTTAGGCAAGGAGCACTGACTATGGATCATTTACTTATCTTCAGCCCCGTCCTGTCCCATATTTTCACTAAAGTCTTGAATCCAGGGGAACTAGGGCTTATCAAAGAGGTGAGCAGAGAAGGGGTCTAGTCTGGGCTGACAGAATTCAAAATCACATCAGGGGGCCAGAGAGATAATACTGAACAAAGATCCGTGTAAAGTCCTCCACTGAGTTTGAAGAAAGCAAATGTACAGGACTAAGACCAATCATTTCATGTCAAAACAACATGGACATTTCACCTGCTAAGTTCAGCACGGGCTAGCCTGGTGGGAAATGCCTGGGAGACAGGGGACCATGGCCTTAAGGGGCATCACACCACAGTCCCTAGGGGCCCCAGGCTGAAGGAGCTCCCTCCCAGCTCATGGCAGAAGACTCGTGCTATTCTCAACACCACAGCTGATCACTGACAAGCTGAAATACCGTATGTGACCGTGCCTGTGATGAAATAGTAGTCTCTGAGCTATACCCAGCAGAACTAACAAATGGCTGAAGGAAGGCAAGCAACACGGGGAAGGTCTGGAAACTGGAACCTGAAAATGGGAGGAGAGGACTTAGTGCTGTGGCAGCAGGTGAACAGACCAGAACAAGGAACGAGGTTGGTTAGAACAGAACAACAGGGCTTGGTTAGAACAACCTGTTGGAGTTCTGCAGCTCACAGAAGCTCTGGTGGAATAATTAGGTCATGTTTGAGGCCACCCTCAACAGTTGGAGACCCATAGCTGGGTCGTCAGTGTGTTCTGAGAGCACTCAAGCACTCACTGGCCTAGAAGGGGCCTGGACACCCCTGCAGGCCCTTGAGGAGCCTCCCCTGAACCTTGAGGGCACAAGGCTGGGTAATGATGGTTCATCTCTCTTGGCCAGAATCACCAGTTTTTGGATCCTAAAAGCTGAAAGCAGGAATGGGGGATACGACAGGTGATTGGAAGGAGGGAATGACAAAGTATTAAAAAAATAAAGTGATCACCTGAATTAAGTTTATATAGGTGGGAGGCGATGACCTGGTTGTATCAATGGAATATACCCAAGGCCTGAATTCCTCCCACCAGAACCCCCTGTGGTGACAGTGTTGTCACCCCAGCTGAAGCACACTGCTATCTGGTGGGGGTAGCATGACTTATCGGGTCAGCCTGTGGACGTCTGGTAGAGAAGCCAGAGGGCTTGGACATGGGGGACATGAGGTTTCACCCAGCACAGGGTTAAGCAAACTTTGCCAACTTACAAAACGCTCTCACCCAATCAGTGAATGCCAGAGGGTCAAGCACAGGAGAGCCCTTACCCACCCCCTCCTTTCTACCCCCTACTTCCCATTTGCCACTTCTAACTTCCCTAATCCTACCAATGGGGGGGGGGGTCCTGGCTTTATCTTCCCAAATCCAATCTATTGCATCCTGCTAATTCTTCTTCCAAACATCTTTCGAATCTGTTTCCATCCGTTCTGCCACCAGTCATGCCCCACATCGTGGTGTTTGCTGAGGCCTCATCATCTCTCACCTACCTGGATAAACTCCACACTGATTTCTCTGCATTTGTCTCTTTTTGTCTTATTGACTCAGCCCACAAAGTCAGATACATCTGTCCCGTGTACACCTCCCGTCATGTCCCTTCCTTGCTCCAGAATATTTAGTGGGCCCTAAATGTAGATCAGATCAAGCCTCACTCTTCGGTATGGCATTCGGGGTCACAGCTTTACTCTCCAGCCTTGTCTCCCCACTTGCTTGACTAAGCCCAACTGAATGGCTACCATCTTCTTAACCCATTCCCTCCCCTTCCCTTTCAGGGAGGCCTCTGCTAGGAGTGCTGTCCCTCTGAATCTCCCCTACTTTAAACACTTCTCATGTTTCAGCCACCACCCGAAGAGCCCTATCCTCCACAGGGCCTTTCTGAACCCTCTGTTGACAGCCTCTTGTCCCTCTTCCGACTTCCCTTTAGCACTGTCTGTCCTATGCTCCAGAAGTTTGTCACCTACTTCTGGTAACATCTCTTCTGCTAAGGTATGACTTAGCTCCTGGATAATGTGCTGGTTTTTCCCAGTGTATGTTCTATCTCCCTACCTAGACCATAAATTCTAATCTCAACCATAGATTCCCAGAGAGTGGAATAGGGATGGTATCTCCTCCATCCCAGGGCTAACCATAGTGAGCACTTGATAAGGCTGGCTGGCCAGATGTGCTGAGGAAGAGTGTAGCCCTGAGGTCAAGAGACCTGGGTTTTACTTCTTCACTGTTATGATGGCGCATGTGACTTAGGGTATGGCAGGCAAGCTTCCTTCCCTGCAAAACGATAAAGCAGATGGATAGATGCAAACGTCCCTTCCAGCTCTAGTATTCTCCGAGTCTGGATGACTGGGGACTGACCCAGCCCTAGGTCTGGCTAGGGAAGGAGTATGGGAGGCTATGGAGGGAGAGAGAGAGGGGGAGATGGGGAGCTAATAGCTCTGGAGGAAGGAAGGACATGCTGGGCTAATGGGATAATTGGATAATCCTCAGAGCTAGGGGCTGCCAGGCTGGGGCCAGCTGTTAGAAGCAGACACAAATAGCACAGGCAAAACAAAAGCACTGGTGCAGGAAGCACTTCGCTGAGACATATGGGGGAGGGGTGGTGGTGGCCAGACGGTGGGGGGCCAGATAGTAGGGGAGGGAGATGGAAGGAAAACTGGAGCCCCCATTCTGTGAGTCTCCCTTAGGGACCTTGTGGTCTGATCCTGTAACAAAGATTCCACTTAGGGGCTCTGGACCTATTTCGCATTAGGGGACATTATTGGAGACCTTGGAGTTATTCTGGCCTCAAGGGTGTCCCTCTACCAAGATCATCCTTGGGGAACATGAAGCCCTCATCCCTGCCTATTGAGGGTTATCTGCAGATGGGCCATCTGTTTGAAATGTGTGTGAAAATATTGCTGGACTCTTGCAAAATAATAGTTTTGGACGCAGGTCTCAGGGTTTCCTTCATTTCAGGCTAATAAGTGGGAATGGACATAAAACAAAAGAAATTTGAGAGGGGGTTCAGGTCTAGGAGTCAGAAGTCTGGCTTTTAGTCCCAGCCCTGCTGTGTCACATAACTCATGATGGGATCTCTCCGGACCTCAGTTAGCCCATCCATAAATGGGGGCAATAAGCAATACCCTCCCTGCAGAGCTGTTGTGGAGATAAAATGAGGTCATGAGCGGGAAGTAACTTGAAATTTGTAAAAAAGTACTTTAGTCCCAACTCTGTTTCTAACTCTATATCATTTTTAGAAAGGCTATTTCCTTTCTCTGAGTTCCAGTTTTTTCCACTATAAGGTGATGAGATCAAACTGAATGCTCTTTAAATTCCCTTCTAATTCTAATGACTCTAATCCTCAAAAAAAAAAGTATATTTACATCTGTATGTATTATAAGAAAGGCATGAGAGGAAAATTTAAGACCAATATTATTCATGAATAATATTGGTATAAAATACTCAATATTAGCAAACGATATCCAGCAATATATAAAAATAATCTAAATCATGACTCATTAGCGTTCATCCCAGGAATGCAAGGATGGCTTAACAGTAGATAACAAATCAGTGTTATTCATATTGTTAAATTAAAGAACATTACAGGAGTTTCACAACAGGTGGAGAAAATGATTTTGATTTAAAATTCAACATCCATTCATAGTGAAAACTCTTAGCAAACCAGAAATATAAAAGTATTTTCTTAACTCAATAAAGGGGATTTTTCAAAACTATATATCAAACGTCATACTCAATGGTGGAATATTAGACTTTTCTTTCTAGTATAGACCAAACACATTATTCTATACAATATTGTACTAAAGGTCCTAGAGATCACAATAAGACATGAAAAGAAAAGATGTAAGACTGGAAAGAGAAAAAAAAGTGATACTATTTGCAGATGAATTAACTATCTATATAGAAAAATCCAAAAAATGTCTTTGGAGTATTAATGGAACTAACGAGACTTCACCAAGGCTGTTGGATATAATCAATATAAAAAAATCAATAGTGTTTCTATTTACCAGCAAAAACCACTATAAGAAGTAATTTAAAAATGTATCATTTATAACAGCAACAAAAACTAGAAGGTACCTTGGATAAATCTGACAAATATACACACAAAAGAAGACTCCAATCAACGAAGATGGGCCATGCTCATGGATGGGATGAGTCAGTATCATAAAACACAATTATTTCCAAATCAGTCTGGAGGTCAAGTGCAATTCCCTTAAAAATCCTGATAGAATTTTTCATGAAATTTGACGATTTGGATCCAAAAGATTGTGTGCAAAGAAAAAGGGCCAAGAAGAGCCACAATAATTCTCTTCCTATTGAAGAGTATAAAAATTTGTCCTAACAGATACCTAA
The DNA here is from genome assembly GCF_003265705.2 of Callorhinus ursinus. NCBI lineage: Eukaryota > Metazoa > Chordata > Mammalia > Carnivora > Otariidae > Callorhinus > Callorhinus ursinus. The sequence goes on along the minus strand of NW_027397179.1, from coordinate 374,869 downwards.
AGCATAAAGTCTAAGTAATTAAAATAATGTGGTACAGGAACAGGAAAAGAACAGAGCAAATGGGATATAAAGGTTAGATGCAAACTTGTCTGTGTATGGAAATGTGTCATGTGGTGGAGGTCACATCACAAGCCACAGAAAAAAGAAGGAGTATTCATTAAATGATTCTAACAAGTGGGAAAAAAAACTTTAATGCTTTTAAAAGCAAATATCAGAAAATATCTTTATGATCTCTGGGCAAAAATGGATTTCTTTTTTAAAGATTTATTTATTTGAGAGAGAAAGAGCACAAGCAGGGGAAGGGCAGAGGGAGAGGGAGAGAAATCCTCAAGCCGACTTCATGCTGAGCATGGAGCCCAATGTGGGGCTCGATTCCACACCCTTGAGATCATGACCTGAGCTGAAATCAAGAGTCGGATGCTTAACCAATGGAACCACCCAGGCTCCCTGCAAGGACGGATTTCTTAACACACAAAAGCAAATGCTATAAAACCAAATGCTGCTAAATTGACTAATTGAAATTAAAAAAAAAATTTTTTTTCCCAATGAAAACAACATAAAGATAGGGCAAAGAAAAGCTACAGACTAGGAGAAGTTTTCTGCAATGCATATAATCAGTAATCACTAAAGGATTAGTGTCTATAAAATATAACTCCTCTGAAAATAAAAAAACCTATTAGATAAATGGGTGAAGTTATGATCACGGAATTTAGAAGAAACCCAAATGACCATAAGCATGTGAAAGTAAATTCAGTCCCTTTATACATCATTTGTGGGGATGTCAACTGGTCTAACCACAATGGAAAACAATATGGAGTTTCCTCAAAAAATTAAAAATAGATCTCCCTTCAATCCAGAAATTCCACTACTGGGTATCTTCCCAAAGGAAATGAAAACAGGATTTCGATGAGAGACCTTTACTCCCAAGTTTATCACAGCATTATTCGCAATAGCCAAGATATGGAAACAACCCAAATACCCGTCAACAAATGAATATATAAAGAAGATGTGGTACATATACATAATGGAATATTATTTAGCCACGAGAAAGGATATCCTGCCATTTGTGACATGGATGGATTTTGAGCACCTAATGCTATGTCAAGCAGAGGAAGACAAGTACTGTATGATAACACTTATATGTGGAATCTTAAAAAGTTAAACCAGGCGCCTGGGTGGCTCAGCTGGTTGAGTGTCTGCCTTTGGCTCAGGTCATGATCCCAGGACCCACATCAGGCTCCCAGCTCAGCGGGGAGTCTGCTTCTCCCTGTCCCTCTGCCCCTCCCCCTGCTTGTGCTCTCTCTTTCTCTCAAATAAGTAAAATCTTTTAAAAAAATTAAAATTTTAGGGGCGCCTGGGTGGCTCAGTCGTCTGCCTTCAGCTCAGGTGATCCCAGGGTCCTGGGATCAAGCCCCACGTTGGGCTCCCTGCTCGGCGGGAAGCCTGCTTCTCCCTCTCCCACTCCCACTGCTTGTGCTCCCTCTCTTGCTGTATCTCTCTCTGTTAAATAAATAAAATCTTTTGAAAAAAAATAAATTAAAAAATTAAAATTTTAAAAAAGTTAAGCCTGTAAAAAACAGAGAGTAAATGGTGATTACCAAGGGCTAGGAGTTGGGGCGATAAGATTGATGGGGCTTAAGGGTACAAACCTGTAATGAGTAGTAAATAAGCCATAGAGATCTAATGTACAGTATAATGATAAAGATAATAAAATTGTACTATAATTATGTGATATGATAAATATCCCCACATCAGCAATCATATTACAATATATAAATGTATTGAAGTAACTAACTGTACACCTTAAACAATCAATGTTACATGTCAAATATATTCAATAAAAGAAAGTTTAAAAAATGACAAAGAAGTTCAATCTCATTAGTAATTAGGGAGAGGCAAATTAAAATATATTTTGCAGCCATTCATAGTTACTCAACAAATTAAGTGTTGGTGGGGTTCAATCATGTGATTAGGGGGTTGGGGCTTTAAGTGTGACCTTCAGGGAAGGGAGAGGGAGGCCTGGGGACTGAATTCAATGAGCCTGCGTAATGAAAGCCCAATAAAAGTAAAACTCTGGGAGCACCTGGGTGGCTCAGTCGGTTAAGCGTCTGCCTTTAGCTCAGGTCGTGATCCCAGAGTCCCTGGATCAAGCCCCACATCAGGCTCCCTGCTCTGCAGGGAGTCTGCTTCTCCCTCTGCCCCTCACCCAGCTCATGCTTTATCTCTTTCTCTCTCGCTCTCAAATAAATAAATAAAGTCTTAAAAAAAAAAAAAAAGTAAAACTCTAGACACCAAAGCTTGGGTGACAGTGAGCACTGGATAAGGCATGGTCCCTGATTAATAATGCTCGGTGCATATTGTTATACACTGATGTGCTGGGAGGGTGATTCCTCCTGACTCCATGGGGAGACAGCACAGAAGTTTCAAGTTTGGGGCCCTCCCAGACCTCACCCTATGCATCTCTTCTTTTGACTGCTCAGGATTTGTATTGTTTTTGTCATAATAAAACTGAAATTTTAATTTTTTTTAAAGTATTGGTGGGGAGATGAGGAGATAGAAATATGCAATAGGTGAAGCTGTGAATACCCTATGACCTGGCATTTTCTATTTCTAGGCCTCAATCTTCAATAAAAACATACGATATAATAAAGACACACACATATATAAATAAAACCATGCACAGAGGTGTTCACTGTGTCAGTGTAATACTAAAAAGTTGAAGCAACTCTCAGAAGTAGAATGGATATATAAACTGCAATCTGTCCCTTCAAGGAACTATCATATGGAAGACAAAATGAATGAACTTGATATATCAACACTTACTCTGTACTCCAAGTTAAATGTCTCTAGCTATTTCTAGACCATACTTTGAATTCCTACCTTTAGTGCCAATGCTCATGGCTGTTGTCCTTTCCCTCACTTTTGGCTCAATAAATCTTAATGAGATAATTTACATGCAGCTTCCTCTTAAAACATTCCTGGGTCCTTTTAATGCTGACGTTACAGATGAGAAACCAAAGACCCAAAAAGGTTGAGTCATGCTAAGTTCACACGGCAGATGACTGGCAGAATTAGAACGGGAACCCTGGCCTTCTGACTCCTTGTATGCTGTAAGGCTACAGATAATCTCAGAGAATGGTAAATACAGAATTTATCCCACCTCTCAGCATGGGGGCACTCTGTTCCTCACACAACCTCAGATCCTTGTGGCCTCAGCTGCTACCACCCCTTCTGGCTGGTGAAGTGTTTGGATCTGACTTTACCAATAACGTTCCACGTGACTCAGTAAGTCAAACTCTGAGTCTCAGTTGTGTGGTCTGGCTGATGCCAATAATCACATGAGCTGCCTGGCTATCACATGAGCTCATTAATAGAATCAAGTGAAATAAAAGATAAGAAAACACAAATATATGAAGTAAGGGAGAAATTAACTTTTTATTATTCTCAGGATGCAAAAATGCCTGCCCTCTGGCTAAAAGGAGCATGGGATGTCCAATTTGTAAAAACAAAAAAACTGACGTGGAGAGTTTTGCCATTGCAGATAAACAAAGCATGGTGGTGGAGTGGGGGGTGCTGGCCCTCATACCAGAAGCAGCACTCTGGAAGCTCTGCTCCCTTCTCCTGCCTCCTCCTGCTTATAGCCTCTGTGCCACTGAGTTCTGTGGCACGGGAACACTAGCAGGCAGTCTGGGGTCCCTTGAGACAGGGCTGGCCAACCCTGACAAAATACTGAAGTTAGCCAAGTTGGTCTTCTACATTTCTTCCCTGTGTCTTTTCTCCTGGTCTAGCCTCATATCTTTCCTGAGTTGCTGAAGGAGGGGTTCTATACAACCAACTCCCCCTCTCCCAACCACTGTTGGGTTTCCCACTATTTAAGACCTGTAAGGACCCTGAGGTTAGGAACTGTGTCTGGCCCCCTCTCGGCAGAGAGTCCATACTCACAAATGTCAAACTGAGCCTCTCTTCCTCCTTAACCTGCCTGTCCTCCTCTTTAACAGGAAACTCTGTGCTGAGCTGAGCTTCCTGCTCACAAGGAAATGTCTGATAGGTCCCTTCCCACAGACTCTTGGGGACTATTGCCTTGTCTTCCCCTCCCAGGCTAGCTGCTTTTTCCTATAGGCCATGGGAAGTGATGATAAACCCTAGGGGGATGGTCACATAGGGAATGGAGAGAGGAATAACGACTGGGAATGTTTGTGCTGGGGGACTCTGCTCCCTGCCCTGACTCCTCTGTTGTAGACCAGAGGTTTCACACCACCATGTTCCCCATCATGGGCAGGCAGGTAGCCTGGGGTTCCCCGCGGACAGGGCTCGTGCTGATAAAGGCTTTGAAGTTGAGCAAGTTATACTCTCTCTCTTTTCTCATTTTGAAAATAGAGAAATATGTCCTATTCTCTTGCTTCACAATGTTGTTAAGAATTAAATGTGAATTAATTAATGAGGAATTAAAGATTAAATGTGAAAATCAGTAAGAAGAGAAGCGAGACAGGCAAGACAACTTCAGAGCCAGGCTGGTTCGCCAGGCTCCTCCGCCCGTGATGGACCTCCTTTCACCTGGACCAGAGACAAGAGGACCAAACACAGGAGGCCCTGCCCTTCTGAGTGAGCTTTCATCTACATAGGACTGTTTTCTCTGCCAAATAGACCAAAAGGAAGGAAAGCCAGCAAGATGAGTTCTTTTCTTAGCTCCTAAATAGCTGACATTTCAGGAAACCAAAATTCTGAATGGGACCAGAGGGGATTTCAATTCATCCTGCCTGTCTACAGGCAGAGTCAGTCTTACACGAGGACTCTGTTACACAGGATATACTTTCAGAGGTACTTTCAGGGGATGCCCTTGTCCAAAAATCTCTTCCAAACTTATTTGCTAATGCTTAAAAATCCATCATTACAGCTTTATTTCTTTGGCAGAATTCAAATGTAGGTTTTGTCTTCTGACAGGCGGGGATACTCACCACTATACTAACGAGGAGGACTGGGTTTTGTCTTCTGTACAATCGCCCAAATCACACATATAAAATCCTTATCAGTCACCTCAGTGTGAATGGAATACATTGGTCCTTTCCTGAGAACAGGCTTGGATGGAAAGGAGAAGACAAGAACATTGCAGGCAGCAGCCCTTACGGCCGGGAGAGGGAAGATGGGAAGGTACAGAAGAGAAAGGACGTAGAAGGAGGTAGAGCTGGTAAAGACTTTCCTCCTGGAAAGTTAGGTATAGCCTCCAAAATACCCAGAAAATCTACATGTGAAAAAAAAAAAAAAGCCAGACCCCCACCCTTCACCCCTCCCACCAAAAGATCACATTCTATGATTACATTTATATCTAGCAAATGTAAACTAATCCATAATGACTGAAAACAGATCTGTGGTTGCCTGGGAAGGGTTGGGGGTAGGTTAAGAGGGAGAAATGACAAGGGGCATAGGGAAACATTGGGAGGTGATCAGTATCTTGATTATGATGATGGTTTCAGGAGTGTATAGATGGGCCCAAACTTATCAAATCATACACATTAAGTATGTGCAGTTTACTGATTGCATTTCAGTTATACCGCAATAACATTTTTTGGAAAAGAGTGGGAAAAAAAAAAACCCAAAAAACTATGTGAGTACTGTATGCCTGCCAAATAATCCATCTCACATACCTCTGGTAGATTCTGGCAGAAACAAGTGTTTTCCAAGAGCACACCTCATCTCTCTGAGAATCAGGTACTCTCTCCATAAACTGATAAAGATGAACTAGACAATCCCAAGGTCCTATCCAGATATCACAGTCTCGATTGTAAGGGTCAAATATATAAACCAATAGAAAACCATTATTAAAGCCTAAAGGATTTGATACAAATACAAGGCAGGAATTATTAAATAATCGGCATATAGAGAGATATTGGGCAAAAATAATGGATTAAATACATGCATCTAATTTCACTATATCTACAACTCCATAAAGAGGGATATTTTTCCCCCCAAGGGCAAAGTCTCCAATGGGGACTCTTAGAAAGAAAAATTATGACATCAGAAATGAAAACCTTAATGAAAGGATTAGAAGACAGATTGAGGAAATTTCCCAGAAAGTAGAGCAAAAAGGGATAGAAACTAGGAAGGAACAGATAAGAAATTCATCTGAATAGCTGAATCACAGGAGTTTTAGAAACACAACAAAGGATACAAACTGAGAACACTCCAGAATCAAAGGTCATGAGTTTTCAGATTGAAAGGGCCACTGAGTGGCCAGCACAATAGGTATGTCACTGTAAAATTTCTTAACACGGGGGACAAAGAAATCCTACAAGGTCACATGCAAAAAGGGCTTTGGCCTCAACCACAGCCCTGGAAGCTAGAAGACAATGGAGCCAGGCTATCAACGTTCTGAGGCAGTCGGACACACACGATTTCAAAAAATTTCCCTCTCATGAACTCTCAGGAAGTTGTAGAAAATATGTCATCAAAAAGAGGGAAGAAAGCAGGAAATGAGAAGACACAGGATCCAGAAACAGATGACCCAACACAGGAAAGAGGCAAGGGAATTCCCCAGATGGTAGTAAAGGGAGGTTCCAGGGTGGCAGCTGTGCGGTCTCCCCCAGCTCTCCAGCAGGAGAGAAGGCTCCAAGAGACCTTCTCAAGAACAAACTGAGAAGACACCATGGTAATTGGCAGAGTTTAAGGTTAATTAGTGATGAGATCTTAGAAACCCACATGTATGAAAAAACAAAACAATCAAACAAGAAGATAATGTTGTGAAGGAGAAACAATCATGATTGACTATGTGGCTTAGCTGTGAGTGGCATTACACTGTCATAATAACAAGGGCACTAATTATTGATCTACCAAAAGTTACCATATAACTATATAGAGAGTAAGGGGGCCTGGGAAGCGTGCATGTGCATAAAAGGGGGGAGTAGAGAAAAGGGAGCTGAATCCTCACCTCCCATTGTGGGAAGTCAACAGATAACGCCTGAACTGAAAAATCAGGAAGTAGCAACACAAACATGTTATTTATAGATAGGTAAAAGAATTACTTAAACAACTTGAAAATGGTCCCTCTAGGGAAAGGGAAATGGGGGGAGGGGAGTAGGTGGAGAGAGGCCGAGGACTGCTCTTTGTCTTAATTAACCTTGTAGAACTGGTTGACTTTTTAAATTATGTGCCTGGTACAACGTTGATAAAATTTAAAAAATAATTTAAAAATGAGTGTGGTGAACGAGTAGTGTGACATTAACACTTACTGAGGGCCTACAGAGCCAGCAGGTGTCCCACATCTATGTGCTAACCTGCTGGTGCCAGGTTTGCTGAGCTGCTGCAGGTCATGCGAAACACATGTGTGAAGGTGCTTCCATTCGGGAGGTAGCATGGGGGCTAATCCCACACCTGTGCTTACTGCTGCCTCAATGACTTAGTTGCTTAGCCTAACTCTCAGCATCTCACCTTGGGCAATGCTGTGAGGGTTTTGTGAATAAATGTCTATAGAATGCCGAGTGCGCAGGGCCTAGATCTACAGCCAGCTGCTTCAGGTCCTAATTTGGAGAAGAGCAAGGGATAGAAATGTAGTGAGTGGGACAGAAAACTATGCGCTCTGCTAAGTGACAGACTCTGGTGCTGGCAGCATGAAAAGAATGAGAAGGCAGTCCTGCTCCTGGGTTGGGTCATACCCGGAACATCAGACTTTGATTCTTAGACACTTGTGTCTTAAATTTCAGTGAAAACTGGAAAGTTTCTGCTTCTGGAGGTTGAAATGGAGACTCCACAGGGGAAGTTTCTGAGACTGAGTCCTGTTGTCAGCTACCACAGTGAGGGGTGGCACAGCATGGGGCCAGATCTCAATACAAGGTATTGTGTGGAAGAAAAACACCCTAAACTAGGAATGAAAAGACCCAGCTTCCTAGATCCCCCTCTGACACTTACTGCTTTGTGACCCTAGACAGTTTACTCACCCTCATGGCTCACTTTTCTCTTTAGTTAAAGGACTTGACTCCATGATCTCAAGGGTCCATTCCTAGCAGGTAAGACAGTAAACTCCCTGAGGCCAGGGCCGGTGTCTGTCTTGTTCTTTGTTGACTGTATATTGCATTCTGTAAACCTGCTATGGTCCCAAATGTGTAAGGGGTGAGGAGGAGAAGAACCTTTTGAGGGGGGTTTTTTTCTTTCTTATTTTTCATTCTTTCGTGTTTTCTCCGCTATTGTTGTTTTCTGTTGGCAGGACACATCCAAAGATCCAAATTTGTATTAAAAAAGAAATGAAAAAAGGGGGAAAAAAATTACCTAGCATAGTGCCTGGTACATAGCAGGTATTCAATACCTATTTGACGAATGAGTGAAATGGAAGATAAAGACAGTTCATTAGACCCTTCAAACCAGAAAATGACCCCAGTCAATGAAATTAACTACAGATGAAGAAACAAAAGCCTAGTGAAAAGGAAAAAAAGTCTTTGTGGTCACCCCAGCTAAATAGGAAAGGAACTGGACTCAAGTCCCAACACTGTGGAAGCTCAATAGATGGTAGGTCAGCACAGATTAGACAGGGAAGGGAAGGGGCCACATCTCGGAATATTTAGAGGAAAACATCAGTGTAACAAGATACTGTACCTGGGTGGCTCAGATGGTTAAGCATCTGCCTTTGGTACAGGTCATGATCCCAGGGTCCTGTGATCGCACCCCACATCAGGCTCCTGGCTCAGCGGGGAGCCTGCTTCTCCCTCTCCCCCTGCTCATGCTCTCTCTATCTCTGTGTCTCAAATGAATAAATAAAATCTTTAAAAAAAAAATACTATTCTGAATGAACTGGTGAAGTTTGGCAGTGGAGTAAGACAAAGTAAAAAGAACACATAGCATTTGGTTCAAGTTCCCCCTCTGTTACTTGCCTGTGTGATTTTAGGCTGGCTACCTAATCTCTGAGGCTGTTTCTTTTTCTAAAAAGCAGGGATAATAATAGCATCTACTTCACAGAATTTTGGTTAGAATGGAAGTAAGTTAGATGTGGTATGTGAAGAAAATGTTTTGCAAGCTATAAAATATAGATTGTTAATCTGTTTGGCCAGGATCCCCCCTAAGTAATCTCTCACTAACAAATCAACGTGGATCATTAACAATAGGGTTGTTTGTTTTTTTTTTTTTTCAGCCATCTAGTTGTCACTTTGAAAATCAAATGGAAGGACCTTGAAAGGTGGGTAAATTTTGATGGAGGAGGGCAGGAGGAAGAAGATGTGGGCAGTTAGAACCTAGGTAGTGATGCTTCATGGGCCGCTCCTGAGTGGTCAAGAGCAGATAACTTCAAGGCCGAGCATAAAGAGGACTGGCGCAGGAGCCAGAAACCGGACTCTAGACTTTGTGATTGGGAGAATCTGTGAACCCTCATCTGGGTGGTTTCCAATTCTGTAGAGGAGAGGTAACCGCCACCTCTGCTTTCTTGGAGGTTACTGTAATGTCACGTGAGACAGTGGATGTGAAGAATTTTTAAGAATTATTGATCACCATCTCTACAAATGAGAGAATATCATTCCTTTAGAAGAGATGGATGAGGTGATGGGAAGCACATGTAGAATAAACCTTGCCCACTGTCATGGACTGAATTGTGCCCCCAGCCCCGATTCTTATAATGAAGTCCTAATCCCCAGGGGGACTGTGTCTGGAGACAGGGCCTTTAAAGAGGTGATTAAGAGTAAAGGAGGTCATAAGAGTAAAGCCTTAGTCCAATAGGACTGTGTCCTTATACCACGAGGAAGAGACACCAGGGGATGTGTGCTCACAGAGAAAAGGCCATGGGAGGACACAGCAAGAAGGTGGCCATCTGCAAAGCCAAGGAGAGAAGAGGTAGGAGAAACCAAACCTGCTGACACTTTGATCTTGGACTTCCAGCCTCCAGAACTGTGAGAAATAAATTTCTGCTGTTTAAGCCCCCTGTTCTGTGGTATTTTATTACAGCAGCCTAGCAAACTAGTACACTCACCTAACAGCTCTGCTTCCCCAGAACAAATTCTCCCTTCATACTGAAGGATAATGCACAAAAATGGTTCCTAGAGGCACTCTGGCCAGCCAGCAAAGGGAGGAAGCAGTGTGGCTGGTGGTCAGGACCAGGTGTTAGAAGCTTGTCCTGTCCAGTTAATGGATTATACTTGAATTGCTGAGTGAATGGAGACCAGCTTTGTCTGCTCTTAGACACTAAGTTTGTTTTCTTTTGCCTATATACCAAGATTCTGAAGCTCAACAGAATGATAAACTGTTTAAAGAGCTTTTAGTACAAGGGAAAGATGTAGGCCCATGAGTAAAGCTTAACTTTACTCTTTGTGATGTGCTAGGTAATTTGAATAATGATACCTTAGAAATAGGAGACAAAGTTTAAATCTTGGTTGGGAGCTCCGAGAGTAATTATGTGGGCTTCTTTTGAGCTTGAATTCTGTCAGAATTAAAAAGACAAATCTGGCAATTCTGCAGTACTCCCTACACATTAACTTCATAGGTTTATTCATTCAGCAGATTTTCTTGATCACTTACTACATGCCAGTTTCTATTCTAAATCATACAGTTGAATGTGGGAAATATAGACAAGAGCCTGAGGATAAAAATAAATTCTATGGCCGGACATTTAAAAATCCATTTCAGTCTGGGTCCTGACAACCTCTTCAGTTACCTTCTACACTTCTACTCAAATGCCTTTCTCCAAACAAATCATCCCAGTGAAACCTTTCTAAACTTTGTACTTTCACTCTTATCCCCTACCTGGATTGCTTTCTATACCTTATTTTAATCCTATCCATCCAGCAAAGTGTGGTAGTTAGCCCCTGAGAGGACCCCCAATGATCTCTGCCTCTTGGTATTCACACACTTGTGTGTGGGCTGAACCTAGTGACTTGCTTCTAATGAAAACAATCAGCAACAGTGATGGGATATCACTTTTGAGATTAGGTTACAAAAAGACCAAAGCTTCTATCTTGGTTTCTCTTAAGTCTCTCACCCAGGGGAAGCCAGCACCAAGCCTTAAAGCAGCTCTGCGGAGAGGCCTGTGTTATGAGGGACTGAGGCCTGCCAATGACCGCTTCAGGGGGCTTGAAATTGTTTTCTCCTCTACCCTCCCTATTCAGCCTTGGAGCTTAACTGCATCCTCATGAGAAACCTTGAGCCAGAGGAGCCCAGCTAAGCTGTACCTAGATTCTTAACCCATGAAAACTGTGAGATAATAAATATTTATTGTTTTAAGCCACTAAGTTTGAAGGTAATTTGGTACTCAGCTATAGACAACTAATACACAAAGTGGGGTAATTTGTTATATAGCAGTAGATAACTATACACAAGCCTTGGTTCAAATTGCTCCCCTGAATTGGCTTTGACCTTGCCTAGCCCAGAGAAGCTTCTGCCTTCTTTGAACTTGATGTAGAACTGTTTATCTCATTGGTCATTTTATACTTTTGCAACATTAGCTACCTTCTATCCTCTGTTTCTAGTCCTTTCCAAATAACCTAAAGTCAGTAGCTGCTTAAATTACTCGCTCAGAGTAAAGTATTGGCAAGGTAGAGAAAGGTTTTGAGAAGCTAGAATTTTGTATAAGAAAGGAGGTTTAGTTCATTTTTGGTGGCTGACATCTTGGACTTCCAGCCTCCAGAACTGTGAGAAATAAATTTCTGCTATTTAAGCCCCCTGCTTATCAAAACACCTTGTAGGTGGGAAGTTGAAGTAGAAGTTAGAAGAGGAACCACAGCTTGGGAAGAACTAATTTTTAGTCTTCATCAAAGTGAGGCATCAGCAGCCAATACTAACAGCCAATTCTCCTTATAAGTTCTTTCTAGTGATTTCCTTCTTATTGTGTGAGGAGCTTAGCCTTCTGTTGGCAGTTACGAGAGGTAACAGAGGGTGGCTCTGGGGCACTGGGGTCACTTCAGAGAAGGGAAGCCAATTGTTTTCTCAGGGCCCCTCTCTCACGTTTATTCTTTTCAGGGCCTCCGTAGCAGGACTGTGCTAAAGCCCATTTCCTACACGTAGCACCATTTATTTAAAACACGCAGCACATATACACAAAAAATCAAATGCAAAGGAAAAGGGGGGGAAAAGGCTGCTGAAGACCAGAGTCACTAAAAGTTCAGGCTAAGAATAGACAAGGAACTCTGAGAGCTGCTTGGCTATGTGACCTCCTGCAGGGGCTTGGCAATAAGCCCAATTCAGCTTTGTTTTTTTTCTATGCCTTTACAAAGAAAGAGCACTAGCTTGGGAGTCAGGAGACCTGGGTTCTAGGCCTGGCTCTGCCAGTGCTGCCTTCTATGAACTTGGGTGAGTCCTTCCCCTTTCTAGGTCTCAGTTTCCCATTTGTAAGATGAAGGGGTTAGGCTAGACTCCAAGATGTTCCAACCCCAATACTGAGAGAACACAAAGGAAAGTAGAAAGAATACTGGCTGGCCTGGGAACTAGGAGATCAGACTTCTTACCCCAGCTTTGTCATTAAGAACCACACCTCTTTGGACCTCTGTTTCCTCATTCATAAAACAAAGTGATATATTCATTCATTCGTTCATTCGTTCCACAAGTATTTCTTGAATACCTGAATACCAGGCTTGGTGCTGGAGATAAGATGGTGAGCCAAGACAGACATGGTCTCTGTTCTTGTGAAATTTCCGGTCTGTTGGGGGTGGAGGAAAGGAGGAGAAGATTAACTGTAAGCAATCACATAAATGAGGGTGTTATTAATGTCAAGGTAAGTGTGACAAAAGAAGGATCATACTTGGCTCTCAGTAACTGGGGAACGGGAGAGTCACAACTTCCATCAATTTCAACGTCCTGTGATCCAGTAGGCATCTCTGCCAGGAGGCGAAGAAAAACCCTTTGAAAAACTTATATCCCAAAAAACAAAGACAACTTACATCTCATACCATAGCTATTTTTCAACTCAATTAACCCAATCAACCATCTATTGTGTACCTACTACAAGGAATCAACCTCCCAATTCCCGTCTTCCTGGAGCTTACACTAGTGGGCAGAATGGATTCATAAATTGACATAGCTATAAAATGTCTCACATCATTCTCTGATTGCTACTTATGTGCTTTAAATAATAATATTTATAAGAGTTAAGAATCAAGTAGGGACTTGGATGTGCTAGGGCAATCAGAGACATTTTCTTGGAAGTAAAAAATTGAGATAGGTCCTGAAGGTTTGCTACATGGTTTCAGATACACAGAAACAATGATATCGGGGTACAATGGCCCTATTCCCTACTAGTAAGCAGTATAGGTACATGGGACATAGAAGAACAACCTAAATCCCCTTTTGCGCAGGAGGGACCCAAGCCTCACTCTTTGTCAAGGGGCAAGAGACCTCTTCTGTGATCTACTCTGAACAGCATCTCGTGGATCAGGAGGCCTGCTTCTGATGGACATCCTGACTTGGGGTGGCTACCTTACCCCTGTGAGTCTGTTATCTCATATGTAAAATGAAGGTATTAGATGATATCCAACACCTCTTACTGACTAAAACCTGATTCTTTGTAAGAATTTCTATTCTCTTATAATTACACTGGTGGTTGCTGCCATGGAATATGAGCTATGGGATCTTAGACAAGTTAATAAATTTTCTAAACCTGATTTAATTTCTTTTTGAAATTAATTTTTCAAATAAAAAAGTAACACATGCACAAGACTTTTAAAAATCAAATACTCAGGGGCGCCTGGGTGGCTCAGTCATTAAGCATCTGCCTTCGGCTCAGGTCATGATCCCAGGGTCCTGGGTTCGAGCCCGACATCAGGCTCCCTGCTCAGCGGGAAGCCTGCTTCTCCCTCTCCCACTCCCCCTGCTTGTGTTCTCTCTCTCGCTGTGTCTCTCTGTGTCAAATAAATAAATAAAATCTTTAAAGAAAAAAAAAAAGTCAAATACTACAGGGGCGCCTGGGTGGCTCAGTCGGTTAAGTGTCCAACTCTTGATTTCGGCTCAGGTCATGATCTCGGGGTTATGAGACTGAGCCCTGCATTGGGCTCTGCTCTGGGCCTCCTTAAAATTCTCTCTCTCCCTCTGCCCTCCCCTCCCCTGTCTCCCTCTATTAAAAAAAATCAAATACTACAAAAGACTATTATAATGATTACAGAGTTTCTGTCTGGGGAATAAAAAAAGTTTTGGAGATAGATAGTGGAAATTGTTGCACAACCTTGTGAATGTAATTAATGCTGCTGAATATATGCTTAAGAATGGTTAAAATGGCAAATTTTATATTATACATATTTTGCCACAATTTAAAAAAATTTGTAATGCGATACAGCAAAAACCACTGAATTAAACAATTTAAGTGGCTGAATTGTATGATATGTGAATTGTATCTCAATAAAACTGCTAAAAAGGAAAACTTAAAAAACAAGAGTGTACCGTAAGAGTATATTCTCCATCCCAACCCAGAACCTCTGGCCACCCCCACAGGCAGCTATTTGTTTCTTGTTTCTCCTTCTAGAAACAGCCAGGCATAAACAAGGATATGTGAAAATCTGTCATATCTTTTTCTTTTTTTTAAAGATTTTATTTATTTATTTGACAGAGAGAGACAGCGAGAGAGAGAACACAAGCAGGGGGAGTGGGAGAGGGAGAAGCAGGCTTCCCGTGGAGCAGGGAGCCCGATGCGGGGCTCAAACCCAGGACCCTGGGATCATGACCTGAGCCGAAGGCAGATGCTTAATGACTGAGCCACCCAGGCACCCCTCTTTTTCTTTTAATTCAAATGAAGGAAGTCATATTCTGTTCTGAACTCTCCCAATTCACTTAATATTTCTCGTGTTGTTGCATATCAGCACATGCAGATATACTTTATTCTTCCCTGCTCCTGCATGGAATTCCACTGTAGGGATCCACCACAATTTATTTAATGAATTCCTTTATTGATAAGCATTTTGATTGTTTTTAGTCCTTTTATACAGCAAAAAGTGTTGCAGTAAACATCCTTGCACTAATGACTTTAAGCACATGCCTGATGATATCATCTACAGGATAAATTCCTCGTTCTGGTATTGCAGTGTCAACATATCAAATATGTGCATTAAATATTAATATTGCTAAATTGATTTCTCTAGAGTCTATATTAATTTATACTCCTACCAACAATTCATTCATTCATCATATTTGAGTCCCTACCATGTGCCAGGCACTATTCTAAGCCCAAATGAACAACAACAAGAACATAAAGACAAAATCCATTCCCTAATGGAGCTTACAAGTCTTGACCAGGGAAAGGGCAAACAAAAAAGTAAAATATGTAGTATTTCAGGTAGTAAGAAGTGCTATGTCTAAAATAAAGCAGAGAAAGGGGTGTTGGCCAGGGGTGGGGACTGGTGATTTAAATAGGGTGGTTAGGGAATGAGAATTCTAAGCCTCAGTTTCCTTATCTGTAAGATGGGACAATAACAGTACCTATTTCATAGGACACTACTGAAAGAATGCTATGAGATTATATCTAGTACATGGTAATGAACATTTCCTAAATGGAAGCTATTGTTATTATAAACAAACTTATAGTTAGGAAAATCTGTGGCCTAGGGAAGAACAATTTGCCCACAGCCCCAAGGAAAATTGCGGTTGGGCAAGAACCAGAACCCAGGCCTCCTGACCGGTCATGCAGTGCACTTCCAAATATACCAAGGGACCAAAAGCACTAAGAAGCCATCCTCCCAGGTCTGCTAATGGGCAACATAGTTTTAAGTTGAAGAGCTCTCTGAGAACGTGATTTTTGAAATCAGCAAGAGGGGAGGGAAGATGGGGGGAGTACATAAGGTTCCTCTTCAAGGAGAAGCAGGCCAACTTCACTCTGGCCTAAGGCTGAGCCTGCTGGGGTTTACTCATAAGACGTTCAGATCCAGGATGGTGCTCCCAGCCAAAGGCAACAAGCTTTCTGGCTGCTGCTGGCCCATCTGCTCTGATGAGACTCTCCCAAACCCTGATCTCCCATTGGTTTCATTCCAAGGAATCTCCTGGAGGAAAGATAAGCAGCAGTTATTTCACAGCTGTAGAAATAGTAAGTTCTAGAGGGACATTTATATCTGTTTGGCTGGGTGAGATTTTCAAGTAGGCCAAGGATGCAGTGGTGGTCTCTCAACTCTCTTTCTGTGCCTTTTTCTAACCCTGTGGCACCTCCTCTCCCTGCCCAAAAGCAGGTACCCACCGCTTGCCAGGCCTTCTGCCTACACGGAGCCCTCTCTCTGCCTTGGTTCTATCCTTTCTTCATTGAGAGTCTTATTCCCTCACTCATCCTAACCGCTCCTTTAAAAGAAGATGCTCACTAGTTTAACAGAGTCAACAGGGAGTAGGAATTCAGAGAAATCAGCATTCTGGGCTTGACCTCTGTTAATGAGTGTTTGTAAGAACTTGGGCAACTCAATTATCTTTTCTGGGCCTCAGTATCTTTATCTACAAAAATATTTTATGTAATATGGCATTTCAAGTACCATGGAGTAGATTATTTTGCAAAGGGCAGAGACCCCAGGGATCTACCTAAAGACAAAAAAGTACACAGAGAGGTAGTGAGGCCAAGGGCAGGAATTTTCAGAGTGGAGATGTCAGGACCCCTAAAATGCTATTAAAAGGTGTGCTGTGATGACCAGTGTCTGGTGAGTGGCATCGAGGATCTAGTCCTGGGTCAGCTCTAAGGGAGTTCCCCCCTAGACAAGAGGCCTAGGTTTTAAAGTCTATTCTTGTATTGAGTAGGCCTCAATGCAAGGAAAAATCCAGACCAGCCTTGTACCATACCATGTCCACTCTTGAAAGAGCAAACATAAGTAAAAAGAGCTTTGGCCCAGATCACCAACAGTTACTTGAACATCGTGGTATAGGCCTAGCTGCAAGTTTCTTCTGCAGGGCTAAAAAGAGGACACATGAGAAACATTTAATCAATAAAAGGGCTCTTGAGCTCAAATTTGGGTAAGTGACATAAGAACATTTCAAAAGACATCAGCAAATGTGTGGGTGTGTCCACTTTTGTTTAAACTCTGGCCAGTTACACTTAATAGATGAAGCTTCTGCTGGGGTAATTTGACAAAACTTAAAAATCTTAGTGATTATCACTAAGTGCTCTCTCTCAAGGTGGCGTCCATAATCTTAACTTTACACACAGAGAAAGGTGTGGGGGATGAAGACTTGAGATTCCGAATTTTGAAATAACCTGACAGTCACTACATCATTGTTCCTGCCTGGAAAAATGACCCACACTCCCAACTTTTCTTCTTTGGTGCCCCACACTTGGGTTGACAATGAACTCTCACAGGCTTGAGCCTTGCAACGTTGCTGGCACAGCAGAAGCACCCGCAGACACTTAGTACTTGGGTTGGTAAATCTACCAAGCCTGCTTAGATCCTCTCCCTGCTGGAACACTGATACAGCCAGACCTCCAGAGTCAGCGGCGCATCCCAGCTGAGAAACACTGAAGGAGGGGTGGCACTGTTTTCGCAGAGTCTTCAGTGACTTTCCACTGAGCTGTGGGAAAATTTGACAGTTGACTGTGGCTGAATCATAACTCAGAGGTCCTGACCAGTCAGATCTTTGAAGATTCCTTTCATTCCTTTCCCAAAAGGGGAACCTGGCAAACTCCAATTGGTTAATTCCATTTACCAAGGTTGCAAGGAACAGAAGGTAAATGGAACCTTATTGTTGTCAGGCACTTTTTATAGGTTTTTTTCATTGAATCTTCATAACCATTCAGTGGGTTATTTACTATTAGTATCCCCAGTTGACAGATGAGGACACTGAGGCCTAGAGAAGCTAATAACTTGCCCACAGTCATACAACTTGGGTAGGAGATGCTGAGATAGTGTAGCATCCTGACTCCAGAGTCTGTGCTCCTAACCATTATGTTATACCATATCTAAACACCAGCACAGATATTCCAAGCTCAAAGGCACTTCGGATATCATAGATCAATCCCTAGATTTTGCAGCTGAGAAAACAGACCTAGTGGGATGATGGGAATTGCCTAGCGACAGAGCCAGGATCTGAGGCAGGTCTCTTCACTCCAGGGTTCAGTGCTCTCTGTTGTATCAGAAGGCCTTGGGTTCCCTATATCATCTTAAGAATGTGTAGTTCTTTGATACCTCATCCCTTATTCTTTAGGGAATAGGAACTTAAATTTATATAAACATAAAAATGCTTTCATATCGTTTTTCTACCATATACTGATCTTCCAATTCTTCCTACCCCTTTTTTAGAAGTCCTTTTTTTTTTTTTAACTTGGCTCCTTTTTGCCTTCTCCTTTTTTTAAATCTCAAGAAAATGAAAGCATTTTCAGATAGGATAAAAAAAATCTTTAACCAACTTTCCCTTCTTTTACCAAAGCATTTTATTTTACTTTATTTTTTGAGGGGGGAGGGGCAGAGGGAGAGAGAGAATCTTAAGCAGGCTCCACACCCAGCACGGAGCCCGATGCAGGGCTCAGTCTCACAACCCTGGGATCATGACCTGAGCCAAAATTAAGAGTCGGACATTCAACCAACTGAGCCACCCAGATGCCCCTACCAAAGCATTTTAAACACTGCTATTCACTGATGATTTCTGTCAATCATCCAATTAGCATTTTTTATTCTCACACTACCCTCCTCTGCTCCCTCTTCTAAGGAGATGACCAACTAAGGCTCCGTATGTCCCCTTAGCTCCCTGTGTCCAACTGCAGGCCTTACTCTGTTCACGTTTTTCCTCACGTCCTGCTCCTTGTCATGAGATAATGTCCTTACTGCTCCCCAGGCAGTCTCTATACAGTGACCTTGGTTTCATTCTTTCCCACCTCCTTCTAAATCTGGACCAACAATTTTTTTTAAAAAGATTTTATTTACTTGACAGAGAGAGACACAGCGAGAGAGGGAACACAAGCAGGGGGAGTGGGAGAGGGAGAAGCAGGCTTCCCGCCGAGCAGGGAGCCCGATGCAGGACTCGATCCCAGGACCCTGGGATCATGACCTGAGCCGAAGGCAGACGCTTAATGACGGAGCCACCCAGGTGCCCCTGGACCAACAAATTTTAAAGGGGTGGGAATGAGCCTGGAAACAACAACATGTGGCAGGCAAGTATTTGGTCTTTGTAGTCCAACAAATCCTCACCCCTCTGGGCAAGTTAGTTAGCCTTGCTGAGCGTCACACGTCAAGTGGACAGGAGACCCCCACTTCAAGGTGATTATGAGAATGGAATGAAAGAATGTATAAAAGTGTTAGGAGATAGCCTAGCACACAACAGACACCGCCTTCTCCCTATTCTGGCTCCTTCCCCTTTTTTCACAAAAATGTTCAAAAGAGTTTCATTTTTAAAAAAGCCAGATCTCATCCTCAAGCAATGAACTGTTCTTTCTCCTTCCTGTCGTTCCAAGCTTATTCAAAGCTTAATCTCACAGTTGTCCCTTCTTCTCCCTTTTCAATTCATTTTGGCCACTATATATTGAACTACTAGGGACAGCTTAGCCCATTTCAATGCTCTCCTCAACTCTGAATTCAATTAACACTTGTGAATTGACCCCTCAAGCATTAACTACTACCTGGCACTCTGACCTTGGGCGGCCTGCTCATTTCTGCATCTCCTCTAACTTCTCTGAACACTGCTGTCTCAGTCACTTTCTACCTCTCATCTTTCTGCATCCTGTGTTCAGGTGATCTCTTCCTTTCCCATGGACTCAACCACCACTATTTACTAAGATTCCCAGCTCTCTCTCTCTCTCTAGTCTAAATTCTAATCCTTAGGTTCCAGACCTGAATTTCCAGCTGGTCACAGGAATCTCTCTTTGGAAGTTCCATAGGTATCTAAATCTCCAAATTTGCTCTTTTTCCCTCATGGCTCCTGTTTCCTAAATGGCTCCACCATCAAACCAATTCTCAAGGAAGAAACCTGAGTCATCTTGAGTGTATTGTCTATACTCCATATTCTGTATTTGGATGGTCACAAATCCCTTTTAATTCCCACAATATCTCCTGAATTCATCCTATTTCCAGTGCCTTAGTTCAGGCCTTTGTCATGCCACAACTGATGCTCCAGACTGAAGGCCCTGACTTCCAGTCCCTCTCCTCAGATCTGTGATTTATCTAATTAACAGATCCGAGCATTAATCACCTGCTCTAAAGTCTTCTATAGCAGTGACCCTACAAAATCCTGAATATTTACATCTCTAGCTCCCCATTAGAATGGAGGCACCTCTTATTAATTATTGTATCCCACTGCCTACTAGAGTCATTAAATATGCATAAAGAAAGCACATCAAATAAATGAATACAAGCCCAGAACAATACCGTGTATAGTAGAGAATACAAAAGAAATATAATATGGTCCCTATCCTCTAGGAGCTTATACTCTAGATAGTATACTGGACAAAAGAAACATAAGAAACTACAGTATTAGGTACCTAAACTGAGATACAAAGTCCAAATGCCAGAGGATCTCAGAAGAGAGAGGTGAGTGTAAGATGGAACTGCTGATAAAGGCCTCCCACAGGAGGAGATACTTCCTGAGGAACTTAAAGGATATGGGTGGGGTTTGTGAGGGCATTGGTGGAAGGGGAAGGATGCTCCAGGATGGAAATGGCCAGTAAACAGTACAGTGCACTGGATGGACAAAAAGGAGCGTGGCCTAATGGGAATGAGAGACTATGTTAGGGGACAGTGAGACTAACCTGGAGAGATAAGGTGGTCCCGAAAGCAGAGGCCCTCAAAGAGTCAGGAAAAAAGGAGTTTACCTTGAATTAGAAAGCTGTAACTTTTTTGAGTGTTAATAATAATGCAAAAACAATCATATACAAAAGCTATCATAACATAAAAGCTACCTTTTGATACACACACACATACTCTTAACACAGCAAAGCTTTGAGATAGAGACTATTATCACCATTTTACAGATGAAGAAACTGAAGCACAGAATAGTTATATAACTTCCTTGAGTCCACACAGCTGTGTGCAAGGCCCTGTACTACTGGCACAGATAAAGAACATAGTTCCTGTGTTCAAAGATTTCAAAATCCAACCAGAGACAGGTACTCAAATTAGTACCTCATAAATAATTATTCATAAATCAATGTGTTAGGTATTGTAACAGATACCTACCCAAGATGGGAGTGTTATTTTAGGAAAACTAATGTAAAACAGCTCTGTCAGGAGACAAAAGAAATCAGAGAAATGAGCTTCCTAGCTAATACAGTGATCCAGGCGAGCTCCAGCGAGGAAGGTAATGATGGTGGATACAGTAAGACTGGAAAAGGGGCAGAATGCAAGACGTTTCAAAGGCAGAAAGGACAGTAACAGGTTTAATGTAAGTTTTTTGTTTTTTAAAGATTTTATTTGTGAGTAATCTCTACACCCAACGTGGGGTTCGAACTCACAACCCTGAGATCAAGAGTTGCATGCTCCACTGACTGAGCCAGCCAGGTGCCCCCAGACTGAAGTCTGGGAAGTCTGGGAAGCTTAAAGAAGGATGTTAATAAGGGAAAGACATCTTCGTTTGAAGGTATACTGAGTTGAAGACAAAGTAGGACTGCTCTGCTCTGGGAGAATGTAAAAGGCCTTAATATAGTAAGATTTAGAAATGTGACTTTTAAAATTGTTAGTACCCAGCCTTGAGTTGTATATAAAGAAAGAATTTTTAAACATTTTAATTAACTCTCTGCCAGTAGGATGGCCTCTATGTATTTTCTATGGTTTTATTTTCTCCTCACATTCTGCTAGTCTCTATTATCAATGCTGTTTTATATCATCCTTTCCACAGAAATGAGATATGATTATAATGTAATAAAGCTGATGTTTAAACATACAAGAACTTATCTGAGACCAATTCCAAAAATGCTGTTTTTGTTCATCACTTTTCTGGAAATTGCTGGCTCTGGAGTTGCTTTCAGGGTCAATCTATAACCCACACTTGTTAACACACTTGTTAACATCGCAAACCTGATCACCCATTAACTTAGCTCTGAGTTAACTTTTCTTGTTTTTGTTTCTTCAAAAATAAAATCTACCTTCCCCCCTAAAAAACAAACTGGATTTCTTGAGCATCAACACTAATGCTCTAGAAGTTGTGCCACAGGCTCTGTAGGCAGTTTAGGGAGAGCCTTTCCTCTTTTTTTTTTTTTAAAGATTTTTATTTATTTATTTGGCAGAGAGAGCAAGAGAGCACGAGTACAAGCAGGGGAAGCAGCAGGAAGAAAGAGAGAGAGAAGCAGGCTCCCCGCCGAGCAGGGAGCCTGGATGCGGGGCTCCATCCCAGGACCCTGGGATCACGACCTGAGCTGAAGGCAGATGCCCAATCGACTGAGCCACCCAGGTGCCCCAGGGAGAGGCTTTCTAAATATTCTGAAGAGTGGCAACATCACTATGGGGAAGGGTTGCTCCTACTGAGAGTGGGGCATTGTACTGCTAATTATTTTATAGATCTACTTTTCTTTTTTTTTAAGATTTTATTTATGTGAGAGAGAGAGAATGAGAGAGAGAGAGCATGAGAGAGGGGAGGGTCAGAGGGAGAAGCAGACTCCCCGCCGAGCAGGGACATGCTTGGGGATGTCCAACATCCCCCGATGTGGGACTCAATCCTGGGACTCCAGGATCATGACCTGAGTTGAAGGCAGTCACTCAATCAACTGAACCACCCAGGTGCCCCAATAGATCTACTTTTCATTTAACCTTTGGAGCAGCCATACATGCAAGTCCTATCATCTTATGCTAAAGAAGAGGAAAAGAAGGTCCAGAAAAGTTAAGTAACTTGTATTAGTTATAAAACTAATACAGAGCTCTGCCAGACTTTAAAAACTTATGATTTTGCCACCATACTATGCTGCTTCTGATAAAATAAGAACATTGCTTCCCAATGGATGGTAAAGTTACTAGTTAAAGGATATCAATACTAGGGGTGCCTGGGTGGCTCAGTTCATTAAGCATCTGCCTTTGGCTCAGGTCATGATCCCAGCATCCCCGCATCGGGCTCCTGGCTCAGCGGGGTGCCTGCTTCTCCCTCTCCCTCTGCCTCTCCCCCTGCTCATGATCTCTCTATCTCTGTGTCTCAAATGAATAAATAAAATCTTTTAAAAAGAATAAAGGATACCAATACTATATAATCACATCTCACGTAGCCATAACTTTAATATTCTTTTAATTTCACTGGTTTCCCCACCACTTTCTGTAATCTATTAACTCAGGAAAATGTAAACAACCAGCCATGAAAATGTGTCATAGAACTTGAATTATGTCTACCTTATCGAGATACAGAACATTAGAAATAGAAAGGTCTTTAAATCATCAGGCCTGACTCCCTCAGATTACAATATTACTATATGGATGGTGTAAGTATGTTATAATCCAGATCAACAAGCAAATAGAATTTCCTTGTGTTTGTATAATGTGTTCAACTGAAGGCTATTGTATATTTATCATCAGGGGTTTTATTCATGAACATTCAGTTGAATACAGACAGTTTTACTTATTCCTCTTTTAAATTCTACTCATTCACCAGTGGTATGTCATACACATTTATATATAGCAGATGCTTATACTATCTTAAACTGAATTGGAAGGCTGCAGGCTTGAATTATTTAAGAGAAAAACATTTCCACTTGTCCTGCCAAACACATTGATCAATGCTCACTTAAGTGATGCAATCATCTCCTCTCATTTTGTAAGGGCTACTCTCTTCAGGTGACTAAGCAGTCTGCAATCTTCCTTCCTTTAATCGGATTATTTTGAGGCTTGTCTTCTCCTTCCGGTTTTTACAACTTCATACAATCATTTTCTCCTGTGAATATGGTTAATGGTTTCAGGGCTAGAGTCTCTAGCACACATATATCTAGAACTCTCTAGACATCTTTCCATATACTGGTACAGTGCAACCATTTATCTACTCTGCTGTTCCAGACAGACTGGCTACTCTGCAGTGGTCATCTTTTTCCGCTTGCAGTCTCGCTTTTCCTTTTTTTTTTTTTGTATGGACCTTCCTGGGTCTTCTACACATCCTCTGGCTCAGATGCTCTCCCACCTCTGGACCTGTGTGGCACTTTCAGTAATGTTATCACCTAATATTATAAACACAGCTATTGTTTATCAAGCACTAACCATGTGCTATGTCTGGAGCCTTATGTATATAATACAAACTACCCAGCTTTTCCTCCTACCCCTTCATAACACACTTCCTGTACCGTATAAAGCCTCTTATAGGTCCAGCACAGTGCCTGGTACATAGCAGGTGCTCAAGAAATTTCTACAGGAGACATTATTATGATGATGAAAACAAGCACCACAACTTATTCATGTTTCACCCCAGTGCCTAGCACAATGTCTGGCACATTCAGCACAGGTTTACAAAACTAACCAGTGAAGAGAACAAATATTAAACACCTATAAGATCTCTGTGAAGCAAGTTGTACAGCTTGCCACGGACTGCTAAAACTAACTCTTTAGAGTCCAGACAGGAAAAGTACCCAGTTATTAAGTTAACAGAGATGGGGCGCCTGGGTGGCTCAGATGGTTAAGCATCTGCCTTCGGCTCAGGTCATGATCCCAGGGTCCTGGGATCGAGCCCCGCATCGGGCTCCCTGCTCAGCGGGAAGCCTCCTTCTCCCACTCCTTCTACTGCTCCCCCTGCTCGTGCTCTCTTGCTCTCTCTGTCAAATAAATAAATAAATAAATAAAATCTTAAAAAAAAAAAAAAAAAGTTAACAGAGTTGGAGCTAGGGAGCCCAGAAGCACAGCTCAGAATTCCAGCAGGACACATACTAGGTTCAGGAAGTTCTTGTTGGCTAGTGGCTGCAGAGGCTGAGTACAGAAGATGGGCTTCTGTGGATTGCTCTGACACAGGCCAATATCAGTTTGGCTCCCCAAGTGTAGATGGCATGGTCAGACCAACTCCCTTAATCGGGGAGAAACCTGGGACTGTAAGAAATGCTCATGATAATCAAGGGGGCCCCGATTCTTAGAGAATTGAAGCCTCTATCTGCTGCACCCACAGAGATCCAAAGGTGAGGCTCTGGGGCCGTGAGATTTAGCAGCAGGCAGTCCAGGAAACAGTGTTAGAGTCTGGCAAGAACTAGCAGGGCCCGAGTGCGCCTGGGTGGCTCAGTCAGTTGAGCCTCTGACTCTTGGTTTCAGCTCCGGTCATGATCTCAGGATCATGGCATGGAGCCCCATGTTGGGCTCCACAATCAGCGGGGAGTCAGCTTGGGATTCTCTCCCTCTCCTTCTCCCTCTGCTCCTCCCCCTGCTGTGCTCTCTCTCTCTCTCAAATGAATAAATAAATCTTAAAAAACAACAACAAAAAGAACTAGCAGGGCCCAGCAACCAGAATGAGACTCAAAATCTAGATTCAAGTCTTTGGCAGTGCTAAGTTTGAAAGGTGACGGTGCACTGTGATGGGTTTAAGGAAACAAAATGTAGCTTCCATTACTGAGCTGGAATGCAAGACGGCTTAATGCTTCAAATATAGTAGACTAGTTATCCGATTTGGGGCATTCATTCAGGCAGGACAAGCAGCAAGGTTGAGATATGCAGTAGGACTCAGATCCTGGGACTAAGGGCAGGACTTGCCAGTGGTAAGGTAGTTGGTGGGGCAAAGAACCTGGTACCTTATTACAATACTGCAAGCACTCCATGATGGATCATTAGCACACACTACAGCCTCTCAGAGCACAAAATCTACTTTGCTTCAGTGAGGATTTCAAGATGTCAGTTATCTAAGGTGTCAAAGTACAGAACACAAATCTGTTTAGCTTGGCTTCACAAATATCTAATTCTTTCTGTATACTTGTTTCACCCTTAGACTGTGTACAGCTGTGTACCTGCTTGGTCTCTTAATCCCCATACAGTGCTTTTTCCCCTTTAATAGAGCCCCAACCACTTCCAAGTTGAAATTACTTTTTACAACCACAAATTGGTTGTTTCATCCTCTGATTCTGCGACCAAAACTCCAGTCATCATCAGGTCCTAGAATCTAGGTCCACTCACACTAGCAGTAAAAATGGTCCTTTTCCTTTAAAATCAACCTTACCAAATACTATACTACTTGAGCGCCTGGGTGGCTCAGTTGGTTAAGTGACTGCCTTTGGCTCAGATCATGATCCCGGGGTCCTGGGATCGAGTCCCACACTGGGCTCCTGGCTCAGCGGGGAGTCTGCTTCTCCCTCTGACCCTCTCCCCTCTAATGCTCTTTCTCACTCTCTCTCAAATAAGTAAATAAAATATTTAAAACAAATACAATACTACTACTAATATGAATAATGAAATCTTCTCATCACCTAGTTCTTCAGTAAAATCGCACTTGCTGACTTTCACTTTTTCAGATACCAAACTGTCTTATATTATTCTATGGTCTGTGTATGG
This sequence comes from Callorhinus ursinus, assembly GCF_003265705.2. NCBI lineage: Eukaryota > Metazoa > Chordata > Mammalia > Carnivora > Otariidae > Callorhinus > Callorhinus ursinus. The sequence goes on along the minus strand of NW_027397179.1, from coordinate 348,611 downwards.
TTCTTTGGATTTGATATGCCTAAGTTGTTGGGTTTTGTTGTTGTTGTTGTTGTTCCTTTTAAAGCAATATACACAAATCATGGGCTATCTGGTTCAACTACCCATCTGATGACTGACTTTCTTCTACAATACTCCCACCAAGTGGTCATCTGGACCATCCTTGAACACCCAGAATGACTGAGAACTCATTGCCTGCAGAGCCAGCCTATTTCATTTTGTACCACCTGTTGAAAATAACTGCTTTCGGTTGAAATATGCCTCCCTGAGTTTCTATCCATTGACTCCAGCTCCTCTCCTTAGGGCCAAATGGAACAACTATAAACCTCTTACATGTGGCCACCTTCAGATATCTGAATAAAGTGACAATATTCTTCCTTTGTTTGCTTTGTTTTGCTACATAAATGTTCCCAGTGCCTTTGACTATTTGTTGTTGTTGTTAAATGTTCTCACCAACATTACTCTTTCTTTTCTGGATGTATTCAAGATGATTTATATACCTTGTATCCAACCCAGAGCTAGATAAATTTCAGGTGTGCTTTAGATACTACACCTCTCAATATGCAACCATACTGAGACTATAACAGCTTTTTTTGGCAGCCACAACACACTGTTGGCTCACATTGAGCTTACAGACAACTATCTCTAAATGCCACATGTTTTGCTGCTAAGCCCACTGCATATTTATGTAATTGTTTTGGGAGGAGAAGGTAGAAAAGAAGGTTGGTTTTTTGTTTTGGGTTTTGGTTTTCTTGAGAAGAAGCTTTATTTACCACATTGATAATTCATGAAATTTGGGTCCCAAAAAGGCAACCTGGGATTTTGCATTCCTAATGATACATGAGCCTGTGCTTAGTTGGCTAGCCTAAATGATTAACAAACTAGTGATGGTTCATGGACTAGATTTCAGTTTCTAAGAGTCAACTTTGCTTTATTTCATGGCCTCAGACTTCAGTCTTCCTCAAAAATTACTCAATGTTCAAAATGCTATTTATCACCAGAAGAACTGGTGGAAAGCATGTAAATGATTCAGTGCAAAGGCATTATCACCACTGGAAAAATTACTCAAAGATAAATATTCAGTACATTAAGGATGGTGTGTGTGTGTGTGTGTGTGTGTGTGTGTGTGTGTGTGTGGTTTCCCATGGGAACAGTATATTCAAACACCTTTTCCTCAATTAAAAATAATTATCTTACAGAGATAACACTGTATAGATTTTCAAAGATATTTCAACTTAACTTATTTGATTCTTTCAAATCAAAGGAAGTGGAATGGGTATTATTATCCTCATTTATAGATAAAGAAACTGAGGTTCAGAAAGGTCATGACTTGTCTATAGTTACATAACCAAAAAGTATAGAACCAGGGTTGAACCCCAAGTTCGTGGATTTCTAGCCCAGTGCAGCTCCCACTGTACCATGGCAATCCAATATAAGTGTGTACCCGTCCTGGCCTTAAGGCACTAATGTCCAAGAAGTTCTCCTGCAGGTGTTAGGCACATGTGCTCTACTTGCCCTTGCCATCCACATAAAAAAAGGGGGAGGGTCTCAATGAAAACAGTTGTTACAACACTTGAGAGATGTCAAACTCTAGCAATAATAAAATCATAATTTATGAGAATTAGTCCAATACCTTTAAATTAAGAGATCAGTGGGCGCATGGGTGGCTCAGTCGTTAAGCATCTGCCTTCGGCTCAGGTCATGATCCCAGAGTCCTGGGATCGAGCCCCACATCGGGCTCTCTGCTCAACAGGAAGCCTGCTTCTCCCTCTCCCACTCCCCCCGCTTGTGTTCCTGCTCTCGTTATTTCTCTCTCTGTCAAATAAATAAATCTTTAAAAAAAATTTAAGAGATTAGGAAGTGGTATCAAGTAATTTACCTAAAGCTGCAATTACCTAATAGCAAAACCAGGATTAGAACCTCTTTATATACCCGATTCAATGTTCTTTCTATTACACTGTACTGTTTCTCAAAATACAAGTAGGCAGCTGTTACCTATATCTAGGACTTTCTGAAAACGGGGTCTGAAATGTATTATCTATAACTCAAGAATGTTATGGCCAAGGATGCCACGAAACTCTCAATCCAAGGAAATATGAACCAGGAGGCTAATTAGAGATAGATGAACCATGACATATTAAACCGCAACTTCCCAGTAAACAGAAATGTGCTATATGAAGTAGTCCCCCAGGATGGACTCCCTCCCCCAACATCTATTGCTGTTGAGAGCCACTCAAGGATTTGGGCTACTTGTATCCTATATGATCAGGGTGCAGCAAAGACATCTGAGAGTGTTACTGAAAGGAGAGGAGCATGAATCTGTCCCAGCCAATTGTGGTCTTTTTAAAAAGCAGGCTAAATAAGTAGCTACTGAGTTAATGTACATAACAAGGACTCAAGTGACTATAAACATTTATAACTGATAATCGTGTTCAATTTGGTTCAAAAATCATTTATTGAGCTCCAGTTATATGCAAAGCTCTGTAGATTCAAAGATATGTCATACCTCTATCCTCAAGAAACTTCACAGATTGAATATTATGGCAACACAGAAGTGGGAATTTAGGTAAGCCTGAAGGAGCCAGGAAAGGCTTTATTGAAGAGATACTTGAATTTAAGGCTTGGGTAAGAACTATCTAAGTGAAGAAGGAGCTGAGCAAAGACAGAGGTGTGAAATGGTATGGAATGTTTGTACAACTAGCAGCAGTTGAACAATACTGGAGCCCAAAGTATAGGGCAGGGAAGAGTGATAACATGAAATGAGGTCCAATCAGAGGGCCTTATTCCATGCACTCTTGGACTTCGGACTAAACTAACGGAGTGCCATTGAAGAACAGATCACCCTGGGAACCAAGACCAAGGGGGAATTTGAAGTTGGGAGGCAGAAAGACTGATTATGAGTTGGTTGAAGTAATTTAAAAGAAATGATGAGAGCCTGTACAAGGAATGTATAAGTAGCAATAGGAATGTATCAGATAGGTCATATTCCAGAAAAAAACTGAGGCTGTTGAATGATGTTATCTGAAGGGTGGGGTTTCCTGATCTAAATATCTCTCTTAGGGCCTCTCCTATGCCTGACACACTATCAGAGGTTCCTTCTGGCAGGATTTGAAGAGGACCTTACTAGATTGGAGTTGATCAATGCATTTTAGTTTTGGTCAACTAACATTAATGTGTATTATGCAAGTTTAATGAGTAAAGAAGGCCTTGAAGGGAAGAACATGCCTAGTCATGAGAGAAGAAGCAAGCAAAACACAAGACAAAACATTCAGGCCACTAAAAGGCAAAGAAACTTCACCATTGGCAGACAAAGTCACCATTTTAGCTGAGTTGGCTCTTCTCTGCTACAAAATCCATTTTCAGTCAGCTTGGGTATGCTATTCCAAAACTCCTTCATGTGGGACACTGAAGTCTACATAAGGATAATAATAATTATTATTATAAAATGAACCCTAGCAAATAAAGAACTGTGACTTCTGAACTAAGGAACATCATGTAGGGACAAATTAAGACAGGAACTGGGTCTTTAGAGGGTTGCTTAGAAATCAGGTCACCTCAGATCTTTCCCCCATGACTATCAGTAAAATATTGGCTCCTGTATTTTCATTTCCAGTAAGTGTCATGTTTAACTTGGAAATCTGACAAATACCAAAAACCCCTGCCCCATAGTTCACAGTATTACTGGGAGATGAAATGGGACAAAAAGAGGCATAAGCTTGTGTGTGTTGTAAAGTGCTAAATGACAGTATAAGCAGCCCTCTTGCTCGAAGGAGAAAAGAGAACAGATGGGATCTCCACGTCATAGCCTTTGCAAGGACTGCTCAGCAATGATTATAAAATTTTAGTTCTTCAAGGCCATAGTACTTTATTTTTTTTTTTTAGGATTTTATTTATTTATTTGAGAGAGAGAGAGAAAGAGAGCACATGGGGGGGAGGGTCAGAGGGAGAAGCAGACTCCCCGCTGAGCAGGGAGCCCGATGCGGGACTTGATCCTGGGACTCCAGAATCATGACCTGAGCTGAAGGCAGTGGCTCAACCAACTGAGCCACCCAGGCGCCCCAAGGCCATAGTACTTTAAACACTTTCCTTAAGACTCAAGATTAACGCACACTGTGAATTTAAAAGTAACACCTAAAAACAGACACTAGTACATTTCTAACAAATGAGCTCTTTCTAATAAATCAGCTTCTATAATGAAACTCTTTTGTCACAAGCATATTAACAGACAAATTTATATATGACTAGATTATTAGAATCATATTTTGTTAGAATTAGGAAAGGCTTAGTTCATCTCCATAAACTCTCTTCCCAGCCTCTTCCCCTCACCAACCTTTCTTACAACAGGAAAACTGAGATAAAGGTTGAACCCAGACTAAACTGTAGATTTCCTGCTCCTGGTCTAAGGCTCTCTCTTCTATAAAATAATTTTTAATAAAATATTTCAAATATAAAGAAAAGCATAATAACAAATACCCAGATTTTTTAAATGTTAACATCATATGCTTTGAATCTTTTTTGACAGGAAATGGCACTTTAATGCTTTGAATCTTTTTTTAAAAAGAATTAAAATATTATGTATCAGCAGATGATGCCCATTCCTCTATCCCATTCCCATACCACCTTCTCCAGAAATAACCACCATATTGAGGTTGTGGTATATTCTATTCTTCCTGTTCATGTTTATATACACTCAAATGATTATATGTCCATAAACCACACCATGTTGCCACAAAACAAGTTGGTCTTCAAAACAAGGAGTCCCTCATTCTAGTACGTTTGCATGCAATTAAAACCTTTGGGGCTTGGCTGGGTATTTCAAAAAGAAACTAGGGCAGAGCTTAAAGTCTTTTTTAATGATTACCATAGAAGGATCTAGTGATGTGTCGTACGATTTAGAGTGAAAAATAAATTTTAGGCAAATGTAAAATTTAAATACAACTTTTTTTTTTTAATCCTTCTCAAGTTAGCACTTCATATTTGTGAAACCCTGGTTTATAATGACCTAGTGTGAATGACCTGTCACGGAACAATAGGGAAAGATGGATTAAGCAATTTAAGTAGTAATAATAGTTTCTACTTCTGCTTCAAGGTCCAGCTCAAATGTCACCACCTTAATGAAACTGTTCTTGATCCCATCAGAATTAATTCCTTCAACAGTCGTTTATTGAGTGCCAGAGCCCTGTAGATACAAAAGTAGATCAGACCCAGTTCCTGCCCAGAGCTCAGAAATAATTACACAATAGTTTTTGATAAATGCTCTAACAGAGGTATCCATAAAGGGTTAGTGAAATCTATACTCTTCCTGGACCAGTTGGAGAAGACAATACAGAGGAGGCGATATTTGAGCTGCATCTTGCAGGATGAGTAGGAGCTCACAAAACAGAAGATAAAAGGTCATTCCAGGTAGGGAGACACTGAATGAGAGGGTACAAAGGATGGTAAGATATCAGTTTTAGAAAGACAACTAAGGATAGACATCAGAGGTATAGGGATAAGTTAGAAGACTAACAACAATTCAAGCAAAAGATGACATGATTATAGGCATGAGGTGGGAGGGGGAAGGATTTTAACAAAATTTGGGAGATAAATTTAGCAGAATTTGATGCTTCCTTGGAGGGAAAGAAAGAACATGGAGGAGTTGGGGATGACTCTCAAAGGCTTGGCAAAATGAGTGGGCAGTGAGACCATTAACTAAAATAGGAAATACCATACAGAAGATAAGAAGTTTCCTTTGACGCTCTTAGAGCTGGCAATGAGACCTCTTTCTTGGGTCTTAAACAATTTCCTTTTCTAGGCCAGAAATCACCCCCTTCCTCTGAATTCCATAGCATAAGGTATACCTTTTCCACATCAGATTATTTAAATCTGCTGTATCTATAAGTATTTACAAGTTTGTCCCTACCTTAAACCATGAAGAAAAAGTACTAGGTTTTGTTCTCTGCGTATTGTCCTTATATCAGAGCCTTAACATACAAAAAGCCTCAGCCAAAGTTTGCATTCTTGAAAAGGGAGCTCCGTCAGATACTAGAAAACTGTCGGTTAACGTTTAGCAAAACAATGGCCAAAACTTGTGAGTTATTGACTTATATAAAATACCTAAAGCATTTGGTCTACAGCACCTGCTTTTAGATCCTTTTGTGCTTATCTTATCTTATTTTTTTTATTTTTTAAGTAGGCTCCACGCTCAGCGGGGAGCCCAACGCCGGGCTTGAACTGACGACCCTAAGATCAAGACCTGAACTGCGCTAAGGGTCGGATGCTCAATCAACTAAGCCACGGAGGCAACCCTATCTTATCTTACTTTTAAACAACCCTGCAAGGTAGTTGTACTCCTACTTTACAGATAGAGCAACAGAAGGTCAGAGTGTCTGAGTAACTTTCCTGGAGTCACAAGGTTTGCAAGTTGCTGAACCGGGATTTGGGCCGACTGGTTTCTTCACCAGAGTTAAGCTGCTCTGTTCTAATTCTCAGTTGGGCTTAAAAGTAGATCTTTGGCTCCTGAGGGGGTAGCACTCTCTGGTTCGGCGGGAACTGCGAGAGGGCCCTCACCCCCATCAACTCATTGAGTCTAAAGCGCCCCCCTCCCAGCAAAGTGCCCATGCGGGCACATCCACTGCAGACGGCAGAGCTGAGAGGGGGCCCAAGGGCCCGGAGGGTGAGCTCCCTGCCTGGGGACCCAGCATTTTGCGGTATTCACTCCACGAAAGCGCATGGGATCACTTGACCCTTCGCTCAAGTGAAGCGCTGGCCAGGCTCGAACCCCGAAGCCCCGAGTGGGCGCGTGCGGCCGGGGCCTCCCAGCCTGGCCCCGGCGGGGGTGGGTGGCGGGGTGGGCCGGGGGGAGCCGTAAGTTCTCACAAATACGGGGCACTGGAAAACGGTGGTGCAGTTACTGCCCTTGGGACACTGAAACCCGTCCCGTACCTTCCTCCGCAGTCCCGTGCGGTGGGCCGGCCCCGCCCGGCAGCCCCGGTTCCGCCGACCGGAGACCGAGGTCGGGGCGGGGAGAAGCCCTGCCCACTGGCTGCGGCGGGAACCGGCCCCACGAGGGTGCGACCGAGCGGGCCAGGCGTTTACCTCACACCGCGCCGCTGCCCCCCGGAGGCCGCGCCCAGGGCTCCCTCACCGCCTCTCCGGGTTCTCGGTCCCGCCCGACACCTCCGGCCAGGAACCGGAGGGCGAGGGAGAGTGAGAGGGTAACAGAACGCTTCTGGGGACTGGCGCGAGAGCCTCCAAAGGCCGCAAGTAGGGTGCAGCAGCAGCAGCTCCGGGCGTGCGGCCGAGGCGCGAGGGCTCAGGGCGCTCCCGCCCGTGGAAAGGGGCGTGTCCTGGCGCGTGCGGAAGGAGGCGCGAAGGGCAAGGGGCGGTCCCCCCCGCGAAGCCCTGGAAGGCGCGAGGAGGGGGCGTGCCTCACGTGAGCCTTCCAGGGGCCGAAGGTGCGCGGGTAGAGTGGAGAGCGCGTGCACGGACCTGGTTGTTGGCTCCTCCTTCTCCTCTTTCTGGGGGCAAAGGGTAGGCGGTATTAGCCTGGACATCAGCCCCTCTTCCGCGCTTGCAGACTCCGGCCATGGCGGGGCCTGAATGGGAGTCGCTGGAGCAATGTTTGGAGAAGCATCTGCCACCCGCAGACTTGAGGGAGGTGAAACGCATTCTCTATGGCAAGGAAACCAGGTCTGGGGCCCAGAGGCTCGGGTGGGGAGATCTTGGGGGGTGGGTCTGGGGAACCAGGGAGAGTGCTTCAGGATCTGAAGGGTTCCGAGGGGGCGATGAAGATCGGAGTTGGTGAGCAGAGGCCTTCGGAGATCTAGATGTGACGGCTCTGGGCCTCAGGGGTTCTCCAGCCCCCGAGTGACCTTTACAAGCCAGTTCTCCCTTTCTGGCTCAGAACTCGGAAGGGGAAAAGGCCACCCAGCTCTCTTTACCTACTTCCAGTGACCAGCTTCCTCCCCAGAGGCAGGCCCATGCTCTGGGGGTCTGTCTGGGTCAGTGCCTCCAGCCAGAGCCCCTAGCAAGTCACCTGACTGTCCAGGCCCAGCCCTTACTTCCTGCAGTGACTGGGCCTCTGGCAGATCCTGGAGGTAGAGGCTGGCTGAATCTGGTTGGAGTAGGAACCTTTTCCCGTGGCAAGGCCCAGGAGTTGGTTAAGTGCAACTGTTTTTCCACTCGCAGCGAGTCGTGTGCATCACTAGGACTTTCTGAGGCTAGTGCACTGCTGGACACTGGGTATACAAAGCTGGAAGACACTTCCACTCTTGGTTCTCTTCAATCCACTTTTCTCCAAGCAACCCAAAGATGTAAATCATTATCTTGTTGCTCCTTTGCCTAAAACTCTGTGAAGGAGGGGCACCTGGGTGGCTCAGTCCGTTAAGCGTCTGCCTTTGGCTCAGGTCATGATCCTGGGGTCCTGGGATCCAGCCCCTGGTTGGGCTTCCTGCTCAGCGGGGAGCCTGCTTCTCTCCTTCCCTTGGATCCTCCTCCCGCCCTTGTGTGTGCATGCTCTCTCTCTCTCAATAATGGATGGAATCTTTTAAAAAAAAATAAAAAACTCTGAAGGATTCCCATGGCTCTTAGAATGAAATCCAAACTCTGACCCCATGCAGCTCCTGACTTAATCTTCTTTCCACTTCCTTGCCCATTGGCGGGCTCCCCACCCCCAAGTCAGACTGTGCACTTCCTGACCTCATGGCAGTGACCTTGAGGCAGGAAACTGATAAACCTGAAACTCAAGGGTGTTGATTGGGTCAGTGGTTCCCAGCCGCGCTGGCTGCGGTGGGAGTTACTGCAGGGAGGCCAGATCTCAGATCTAAGAGAACATAAAGTGAACTTCACCATCCACTAGTGAACAGAGCTAGTGGATGGTAAAGGTAGAACAACTGCCTTTGGGGGTAGGAGTGGTACAGAACTCTGCTGAAAAGGGCTCTTCATACCCCAAGAGGGATACCCAGAACCAGATGACCTTCAAGGTCCCTCCAGTGAAATCATGCTGACCTACTACTTTCCACCATACCTGTCAAGAGGGAAGCCTCTTAGAGTTGAAGGTGTTGAAGGTGTCTTAAAGCAAGGGTCTCAGGATGGGAATAGGTTTGTTTTGTTTTGTTTTGTTTTTAAGGATGAGGTGGGCATATTCTTCTGGGAACAGAAATGGGGAGAGTCTGTGGTGTCAGAGAGAGGTAAAGCATAAGAGCCTTAGGAAAAGAGAAGTGTTTCTCATGTAAGTGACTGGCTGAGGCACATTCTAGAGACTGGGATAAGGACTACCTTGCAAGAGGGACCTCATGTGAGCATTTGGATCTCTCCAGAGTGGGGAGGAATTATAATGGGTGGTAAAATGAGAGCCAACATCCATTAGCCAGTGATAACTGGGCCTCATTGAAGAGCTTGGCTTATAGTAACTATTCATGAAAGGTTCTCTTCCACTCTGCACTGAAGCCTTTCAGGCTTTACCTCTAGGGTATTATCCTTTGTACGTGCTCAGTCCTTGCAATTGGATGGGATTTGGCTATGCACAGGATTGTGAACTGAAGATGGAAAATCATTAGTCATTTAAAAACCTTCTCCCACTTAAACCCCTGCTCACTGCTTATAGCCTGACGTGAAGCTATAAGGAGTGAAGGCCTGGTGGAGCCTCTCTGAAGGCCTGGTGGAGCCCGAGTCCTCAGCCCCTCCCTCAGGACTCCTGACTGCATTCCACACAAGACCACCTTCTCTCCCGATTAATTGCTGTGCCCAGCACAAAGACGATGCTTAGTAAGTGTATGTCAAGTGAATGAGCTAAATGGGCTTTTGCCTAGGCCAGGCAGATGAAATCCTCAAAGAGCATGGACTCTCAATTTTAAGACAGCCAGAACCAAGAAGCATTTATTCATTCAACAAACATTTAGTGCATGTTTATTTTTGTCCTGGGCACTAGGAGTACATGCTTCCCCCGCTGGAGGGGCTTTCCGCCTTTTGATGGTCGCCATGCATGGTGAGAGAAGGATGCAAGGAGACCTGGAGAGAGTGTACATGAACAGAGGTGGAGGTGAAGGAGATGGAGAAGTTGGTTTGGAGACAGGAAGGGCTCAGGTACTCCGGGTCAAGGCCCAGACACCAGGGAGCATGCTCATTCAGGGACTGCATGTGTAGAATGCTTTGGGGAGGAGGCAAAAGTAGGCACGGTAGGCCCAGGGACTCTGTACACCATGCTAAGGGAGCGGAACCTGTCCTAATGGTGGTGGGAGTCTTTTAAAGAATTTGAGAAGAGCAGGTGAAAGATGAGGAGGCCTAAAGTAACAGAGTGCCTGGGAGCCAAGAAGAGGAAGGGTTCCAGAGGTCTTGGGAGGTCAGCAAGCGGTGCGGATAGCCAACACAGCAGAGGAGGCAGATCAGGTGGCTGGTTCATTCATCTAATGAGGAGCAGCTTTGGGGAAGTCTGATGAGTTGAATTGAGGATGCTGTTCAGTTTCCTAGGGCTGCTGGAACAAATTACCACACACTGGTGGCTTAAACCAAAAGCAATTTATTCTCACAGTCCTGAAGACCAGACGTACAAAATCAGGGTGTCAGCAGGGCCACACTTCTCCAGAGGCTCTGGGGGAGAATCCTTCCTTGCCTTCTCTAGTTTCTGGTGGCTTCTGGCATCCCTTAGCATGTGGCAGCATCACCCCAATCTCTGCCTCTGTCTTTACATGGCCTTCTCTTCCCCTGACTCTCCCCTGGGAATCTCTTATAGAATACTGGTCACTAGATTTAGGGCTTGCCTGGATAATCCGGGATGATCTTATCTTGAGATCTTTAATTACATCTGCAAATGTCCTTTTTCCAAATAAGGTCTCGTTCACAGGTTCTGGGTATTAGGATGTGGATGCATCTTTTGGGGAGCTTCAGTTCAACCCACTACAGGAATTGTGCAGAGGTGGTCCTCACTGGGGGAGGCTGGGCTTGGGACTGTCCTCATTGCAGGCGGAAGAGTGTGTACAGAGTGGGACAGGCCCAAGGAGGGATTCAGGAGAACCTGCTGTTAAAAAAAAAAATCAGAGGAAGTGGAGACTTTGCATGGTACGCCAGAGGTGAGGAAGTAGGGATCAGGGGCCCTAGGGCAAGTATCAAGGACACCAAGCGGGAGAGGGACAGAGTGTCAAATGGTATAGGGAGGTCTAGAAGGATGAAGACAGGAGTGTGAGTCTCTCCCATTGCTAAAGCCAACCAGAAGGCTGGTGGCAATTCAGAGTGGGGGAGTGGGCCCCAGGGAATAGGGGGCTAAGGAAGGTGTGGGAGGTGAAGGCTTTGGGGAAGCTCCCTCTGAAGGGGAGGTGAGGAGAGCAAGTGAGGTAACAAGAGGAACCTGTGGAGAGTGTTTCCTTTTTTCTCTGTTATTTATTTTTTTAATGGGAAAGATTCAAATAGCTTGCTTTTTTTTTTTTTTTTTTTGAGAGAGAGAGTGCATGAGCAGGGGGAGGGGCAGAGGGAGAGGGAGAAGCTACTTCCCACTGAGTGCGGAGCCTGAGGTGGGGCTCAGTCCCAGGGTCCCGAGATCATGACCGGAGTTGAAGTCAGGAGCTTAACCAACTGAGCCACCCAGGTGCCCCTCAAATAGCTTTTAACGGTGGATGTGGTAGGTCTGTAGGAGACAGGGAGAAATGTCCAATTTATACATATTGTTAAGTAAGAAAGGCAGGTGGAGGAGCAGAATATACAGAAGGACACCAGTGTAGTTTACACACTTATAGGAAAATGTTGGAAAAATACCTACAACATTATTAAGAGGGGTTGTCTCCGAGATTCCGTACCGGAGCTGCGGGGCGGGATGGAGAGGGGAACTCAGGTTTCATTTGATATCCTTTCCACTGTTTGATTTTTTTTCTCCCAACGAGCATGTGTTTCTTTTGTAGCAAAGCTCTAGTTTAATTATTTAAAACGCTGATGGTAAAGAGCTATTAGAGAGGAAAGAGGAAGTTCTAAAAGCTAGAGGTTGCAGAGGAGGCAGGAGCTGGGCTCCCTCAGACGAGGTCTGCCTTGACCCTGGAGGGGGAGGCGGGACCAGGAGGGTATGTTGGAGCCAGAGCAGGAAATGATGGGCTCTCCTCCTTGACATTAGAGGTGAAGCCATGTGGGGCCTTAATATCAGGATAAGGGGCTGAAGGGCAGAAGGCCGACTATAGGGACCAAGGGAGGGTTTCCGGCAGCATGGAGCCCTTCTGAGGTTGTGGTTCATCTACTGGTCTCTGCCTCAACCCCCCTGCTGGGCCATAGCCAGTCTATATCCCACCACATCCCTATGCCTGGCCTGTGCCATCTCAAGCCTAGGAGAATGAGTGTCTGCAGGGAACTGGGTGTAGGAGGGATGGAGGCAGCACGCAACATAGTGACAAGGCAGGGAGCCTGCACATCATCACAGAGTAACGGGGCTCATGGTGATGGAAAGATGGGGAGAGCCAACAGCTGTGGGCATCGGATGAGGAAAGACGGCCAGAGGCTGAGGGGCATCTTGTCATCCAGGTGACGGCTACAGGTGGGCTTGCAAAGGTGAGACCAGATCTCTTCCATCTGCTCTCTTCCTGGGATGAGACCCAGATGGAGGACAGGCCTGCCAAGAGGTCTCCCAAAGGACGGTCCTGCTGCCCTGCCCGAGGGCCTGAGGGGAAACAGACACACAGAGCCCTTCTCCTTTTTCTCCTGTCCTCCATGGTGACTTGTCGTGGGGCTGAGGGCTGTGGCAGGGGAGCCCTCTGCTTGAGGGCAGGAGGACTGTGTCTGAGGCAGTCACGGCAAGGGGAGGTGCGGTGTGGGCAATGCTGCTATTTCTAACCTGCTAAAGTGAACAGAACCCTGACTAGTTGAAAAGCAAGCTGATTGTCAGGGGTGGAACCCACCTTGGAGCTGTCAGGGCCGTCACATGGAAACTGCCTGGCAGGGGGCGGCGACAGGGGGCTTGGGCTGACAGGGCTGTGATTTTGAAAGAAATGTCTTTAAGAAAGTGATTTAAAGTAGGAGAGAAATATTATTATTAGATAATGGCTGTCAGGTTATTTTTTGATGTGTTCTCTGAGTATTTCGTAACCATCTCGCCCCTAGATGGTAAGGCCTTCCTGGCCAGAGGCCATGTCCCGTGCACCTGCTGGTTTCGCCTCAGTGCGCGGCATCCAACCAGTGTCAGGGGGCGTTTGCCGTTTGGCCGGTGGTCACTTAGGTGGAAGGTGTTATAATTAATCCATTTGCCTTTGTTAATAAACCACAAACCAGGATGAGCGCCTGCACCTTTGGTCTGGACGCCTGGGTCCCACCAGGCGCCGCCCCCCAGCACCGGGCATAGGACTGCCCCTGGTGGGAGCGGCAGCAGGACAGGGGGATGGGGCTCACCGGAGACCTGTAACCTTTAGCGGCGAATGGTCACGGGACCCCCCCTCATGCTATCAGTCCCAGCTCCTCCAGCCAGCCGTCTCCTAAGCCCTGTCCTCAGCAGTTGCTCTCAGCAGAGCCCTCTGATTCTAGTCCACAGACATTTTTGGAAATCCATTGCCTCTCTTCTGTGCTGACCGCTGAGACTTTAATCTCCACCCTGAGGTCAGCAGCTCTAAAACATCAGCCTCTTGACCAGTCACCCTACAGCCCCCCTCCCTGCTCCCGGGCTTTGCCAGGCCTGACCCTGGCACCTCCCTGGTGAAGCCCATACTCAGTGTAGTGTCCATTCTCCACCAGGCAGGGCCCCCCCTCCTCCCAGCCCCCGCTCCAGCTTCCCATGAGTGGGCCCTGGCACTGGGTTGCTCTGTGTGCCTCCTTGCCAGATGCCCCTGCCTCCTCTCTACCTGACGGCTGACTACCGGGGGTTTGGAGGGGAATTTTCAACTCAGCAGACCTCATGCAAATCGTTTCCCATCTTTCCTGCCCATTTAGGAAGCTTGATCTGCCCAGCAGGGCTTTTGAAGCCGCCTCCGAAGGGGACTTTGAGCTGCAGGGGTATGCCTTTGAGGCCGCAGAGGAGCAGCTGAGACCTCCTCGGACCGTGCGTGTGGGACTTGTTCAGAACAGAACTCCCCTGCCTGCAGATGCCCCTGTGGCAAAACAGGTGCAGCCTCTTTTGACCATAAATACATACACGGAGCAGTTGGCCCGCTCTGTGTTTTGAACACGTCCCCAGTCCCCAGGTGGCCACTCACTGCAGATCCATAGGCACCATGAGTGGTCATCTAGATGCTTCTGCCCTGGCCAACCCCCTTCCCTGTAGCCCCCATCTCTGGCTCTTCTTTCTTGTCTGGCTCCTTGCCTTCTCGCTCCTCAGTGTTTTCCCACCTTCCCCTCTACGTCCTCTCCTGCGATTGATCTGAAGTTCCATTTCTCAGTGGGGAGGGTGCCCTTTGTCTGGCTCAAGCTCTCTCTGGAACTCTGCCTCTCAGTCTTTTGCCAGAAGGGTACCTGCTAGCACACGCCGGTCAGGACCTGTCTGTCCGTCCGTGATCCTGAGGGTGGGGACTCACCAAACCCAGATGTCTGTCAGCTGATGGTGCCTCAGGGTGGTGGGAATATGATACGCATTTCCTTATGACCTTACAGTTAATATAAATGTGACAGCATTCTTGTATGTCCCTAAAGAAATATGTTGTCACGGACACAGGCGATTTGTTGTCTACACTTCTTCACAGCATTCCTCCAGCTGCTCAAACTTTTAAGGCTTTCTCTGCAGAGGTTTCCTGGGAATACAGCATGCCTCAGAACTCCTAGGGATTATCGAGAAAAGGTCAATTGGATTCCAGGTCAGGTTCTGCATCATCTTTCTCTTTGGTCCTGCTTTTGTTGGATTAAAAGATTTCTGGTTCTCAGGTCACTTTTTGTCTCTGGATTAATTGACTGTGAGTATGTTTCCTCAACCATCCCAGATTGTCAGGGGCAGGGACACTGTTCTCACCCCCACGGCACCTAGGAGCACACTCCGCACACTGTCAGCACCTAGCAAACACCCATGGAGCCTTGGTGTGCAGTCTTGAAGGGGAGAGACAGCATCGTGAAGAGTTGTTGCTCTCCGGGTTTTCAGCCTGGTTCTTCAGGTCTTTCTCTGAACAGACGGTTCCAAACATCTCCTGGGGGCCAGGCATTGTGCTGAGGACACCAAGAAGATGAAGACAACTTTCCTCCTGCCCCTAAGGAGCGCGTGGGGTAATGGGAGTGACAGACAGTGGGGAACACAACAGCACAATGGCAACAGCGCCACCATAGGGACCTACCAGGGCGTGCTGAGGCACCTCTTGATGCTCAGCCTTTTGCTGGGAGAGTCACTCCTCTGTGGGAGACGCATGACAGGAATAACACATCCAGGGAAGATTGGGTGGAGTGGGGAAGTACATTCCTGAAGGAGAACACACCTGGAAAATGGGATCCATTCATTCAATGATAAGATACACACAGGAAAATGGAAGTGGCAGGACAAGTCATACCGGAAGCCTTGAGTACAGAATGGTAGAAAGTGGACTCTGTCCTGAGGCAAAAGGAGCAGTTAGCCCAGGGGATGGCCAAAGTGTGCACTGGGTGTGGGCCCCTCTTGCAGTAAATAGCAGATAAGCTTATACGCTCCTCTGAGCAACCCTTTGGGGCAGATGGGGTTCTCCCTATTCTCCAGGTGAAGAAACTGAGGCTCTGAAAGTGTGTGGGACCCTAGAGCCTCTGCACCTCCACCTTTTATTTATTTGTTTATTTAGAGCTTGTGGGGGAGGGGTAGTGGGCAGAGGGAGAGAATCTCAGGCCGACTCCACTGAGTGCGGAGCCTGACGCGGGGCTGGATCCTACAACTCTGAAATCATGACCAGAGCCAAAACCGAGAGTCAGAAGCTCAACTGACTGAGCCACCCAGGGCACCCCATGCACCTCCACCTTTTACTGCAGTTTTTGGGCTTGATGCGAGTAGGCTATATCAGAATATCCCCACCTTCCTCATCCTCTTGGCGCTGCCTAGGTGGGGGCGTGTTCCTCGTCCTTGTGGATGAGTTCGGAAAATAGTCTCAACCAACAGGAGAGAATAGGTTCTAATCCTTGCTTTTTGAATTGCCAGGTCACTGCCCTTCACAGACGCATAGAATCCATTGTAGAGGTGGCCGCTGTGTGCGGGGTGAACATCATCTGTTTCCAGGAAGCATGGAGTAAGTCTCTCCTGGGGCGCTTCCTCTGCTGCCTTCAGATAATAGTGTAGTATCTCCATGTCACCAAGAGGACTACTTGACTTTTTAAAAAATCCCCTCTTCTCTCATGTATAGAAAGATTCTTTTGTCAACGACACCAGAGAGCCAGGAATCCTGGCCTCCACACACCGCAGTCTGTTGTCTGGTCCTGCCAGTTCTTCCTCCCAAACGGTCCTGAACCCCTTCAAGTTGCTCCTACCCACCTTCTCACCACTGCCCTGGCCCAAGGTGCCACCAGCTTAAACCTGCCTTCTGTATTTGCTTCCAGCTGGTCTCCCTGCACTCTCCACTTTGGCCCCTTCTAACTGGCTCTTCATGCCTTCTAGGAAAGATCTTTACAAAACTCAACTCTGTACTGCTTAGGCTGTTCCTTCCGCCTCCTCTGCGGCCTCATCTCGGCTGGGCTCTGCCCTGACCTTCCAGATCCTTCACTCCCCTACGACACCCTCTCCCTCCTCCCAGGCCACTGCAGCAGCCGCTCCCTCTGGCCTGGCCTTCATCCCACTTGCCCTCCCCTCCCCCCTCCTTGCCTTTTAGACCCTGTCCAGCCTTCACATAGAAGCTCAGAGCCCACCTCCCTATCTCAAGGTACGTCCCTATAACCTACCCCTGATACCATATACCTTTATTTTCTTTTTATCAAAGTTCTACATGCTTGTGGTTGGGAGTCAAATGGTCTACAAGGTCTGTTACCAAAAACTAGCTGTCTTCCTCCCCAGAGGCAACCACTTTCTACTCTTGGCTGGTTCTCTGGGAATCTACCTTTGTGTTGCTGCTTCCTGATTGTTCAGTTTCATACCATCTGTTACCTTCCCACTGTGGAAGAAGACAGCATTAGTCCCTTGCCTCCTCTGCTCACTCTGTTCACACATACCCTTCTTATCTTCCATCCATTCTCTGCCAAGCCATTTTGTAGACTTAGATTTCTTTTCCTGAATCACTTTCTGTTTTCCTCAGAATTTGCTTTGTTTTCTGTACACCTACCCCAAATTCTACCCCAAACTTATTTCCAGCTTCCTAAATCCTCTTGGGAGGTTTAGGCACGTAAAGCTGTCTGTTGGTTCCATCTCCTTTTTCTTCAATTGTAAGTTTTCATTTTAATTCGTTAGTTAACATACAGTGTTATGCTCATTTCAGGTGTACAATATAGTGATTCAGCAGTTCCGTGTATCACCGGGTGCTCATCACAAGTGCTCTTCTTAATCCCCATCAACTATTTCCCCCGTACCCCCTACCTGGTTTCATCTCCTTAAAGGAGTATGTCCCCAGAGCCTTCTGACTGCTCTAGTCTGAATTAGTTGCCCCCTCTGCTGGCTGCACGGCTGTCATCCTGGGATTTCCCGTCACCATCATGCTGGGGAGTTCCTTTAGCTTGCTCTTGGGTTTCTTGTATCCCACATCTCCCTCTTTCTTGCTTTTCTCCCTCTTTTTGGTTGAGTAGTTTTCTGAGAAAGAACGCATAGGAGGTAACCTTTTTGAGCCTTGCATATCTGACAATATGTTCCTCCTGCAACGATCTCAATAGTTTGGTTGGGTATTGAATTCTAGGTTAGAAATAATTTTCCTTCGGAAGTTTGAGCACATTGCTCCCTTGTCTCCTGGCTTTGAGTGTTGTTGACTCATCTAAAGCCCTTTTGACTGATGAGTTTCTTTTTCTCTAGAAGGTTGTAGAATTTTCTCTAATGCTTTGAAGTTTCATAATGATATGCCATTGTGCGTACCTATTTTATTTTTGTCATTAAGTCATCAAATATTTATTAAGCCTCTACTATATGCTGGGTGCCACCATAGGTCCTTGAGATACAGCAGCAAGCCAAAAAGAGAGACACCTCTGCCCTTAGGGTGCTTCTTGTGGGGAGTGGGGAGACAGTACATAATGTGTGTGTATCTATTTTAATCCATTATTCCAGGAACTCATTGGGTTCCTCTGCTAGAAATCTGGGTCCTTCAGATCTACTGTTCATTAGTGATTTTCTCCCCTCTTTTTACTTTCCTCTCTTTCTGATATTCCTACTATTAGGATGTTAGAACCCTGGGCTAGATCCCTAATTTTCTTAAGTATTTCCTCCTATTTTTCATCTTTGTCTTTTTGCTCAGTTTTCTGGTAGATTTTATCTTGATTTGCCATTCAGTCTTTTGTTTCCGCGGTCATATTTTGAATTTACAAAGAGTTCTTTTGGTCTGTAAGTTCCTGTTTTATGACATCCTGTTCTTATTTTATAATCACAGTACTTTTCTCTTGTCTCTGAGAATGTTAGGTAGCATTTTTTTTCTCCTTGCACATTTCCTACTTACTCCAAATTGGTCTTTTCTCCCCAGCTGCTTATATTTTAAGAATTGGGGGTTAAAAAGCTGATTGCAAACTCTCTGAGTTTGTGGGAAGAGCTCCTTCCCACTGAGTTTCATGAGAGGATGACTTGGTTTAGCTGTTTGTTAGCTATTCCTTCATAGTAGTGTCTTTGGGTCATTCTTTTCAGGCTGGTCAGAGTCCCCAGAGAAGATTCTTCTTACCTCCTGCCAAGAAGAGAAGGAGGATAGGGGTCGGGTGTGCCAATGTTTGCTGAATCCTTCTGTTTTTGACACTCTACTCGTCTTCATCTGTCCTGGCTTCCCCAAGGCCAGAGGCCTTCTGTTTAAGCACCTCCAGAGAATGAGACTCGAGCCTTCTGCTGGGCTGGGAGGGACTCATGCCAGCCTTGTGCAGTGGAGGAGGGATCTGGGCTTCTGACTGCTTCTTAAGCAGACTTTTGACCAATTTCTGTTTGTCACCCCTCCCTGCTTCCCCACCTTCAGAGCCCCATGGTACCTCTGACTCCTCAACTTTCCAAGGGTGTATGGTGGAGAACGGTATATGGCTTCCTCTACTGCTGGAAGCCTGAATTTTCTGGGTCGATCACAATATCTACCCTCATCCCTTGGCTCTCCAGCCTCCCGTGTTCTGTTGCTCTTGTCCTTTTCTCAGTGCTTCATCCTCATGGGTTTGTACCTTTACATAAAAATCCCTTTAGTGTCATTTGGTGTGGTTACAGAAAAGAGCAAAGGCTTGCATCCAGTCTGCCATCTGTACCCAGAAGTTCATCTCGTTTTCTGTGTTCCCAGTCACTTATATTTTCACTCATTTGGGCAACACTTGTGATGTGTCTGCCTCTTCCATTAGACCATAAACTCCATGAGGTCATCGCGTGGTGTTAGTTTATTTTTCCCATTCTAATTATCACCCCTATTTTTTTAACATTAAAAATATTTAACTGTGATAACATAATATTCATCACTTTAACCATTGGTCAGTGTACAATTCAGTGACGTTAAATGCATTCACAAAGTTGTGTAACTGTTACCACTATCTATACCCAAAACTTTTTCAACATCTCCAACAAAAACTCTGTACTCATTTAATAATACCCCTCCATCCTGCACCTCTGATAGCCTCTGTTCAACTTTCTATCTCTCTGAATTTGATTACTCTAGGGACCTCATGTAAGTGGAATCATATAGTATTTGTCCTTTTGTGACTGGCTTATTTCACTTTGGAACAATGTTTTCGAGGTCCATCCATGTTGTGGCATGTGTCAGAATGCCTTTCCTTTTTATGACTGCATAATATTCCACCGTAGAGACCACGGTTTATCCATTCCCACACCCCTGTTTTATCTTTAAAAAAAAATTATTTCTTTGTCAGAGCACGAAAGCGCAAGTTGCGGGGAGAGGGTGGTGGGAGAGGAAGAGAGAGAATCTCAAGCAAACTCCCCGCTGAGCAGGGAGCCTGACATAGGGTGAGATCCCACGACCCTGAGATCATGACCTGAGCCGAAATCAGGAGCCAGACGGCTGACTGACTGAGGCACTCAGGCTCAGCTTTATCTTTAATGAACAATCCCTGCTACATGACAGACAGTATGTTTACGGGATGGTTTCACCAACTTCTTCCTTTTCTTGGATCTGGAAAACTCCCAGTCATCCATCAAGGTCTAGCACAGACATGCCCTTCTTTGGGGGACCCTGGGAACTCCCCTGCATACAACTGAGCCTCTGTGGAATCGTGCAGCCACACGAGGTTATAATTCACTTCCCCCCATCTAGGCTGGCAGCTCCTGAGGGCAGGGCCAGGTCTAAATTAATTAATTAATTAACTAATTTATTTATTTATTTATTTATTTTTAAAGATTTTATTTATTTATTTGACAGAGAGATAGAGAGCACAAGTAGGCAGAGCGGCAGGCAGAGGGTGAGGGAGAAGCAGACTCCCCGCAGAGCAGGGAGCCCGATGCAGGGCTCGATCCCAGGACCCCGAGATCATGACCCGAGCGGAAAGCAGACGCTTAACCAGCCGAGCCACCCAGGCGCCCCCAGGTCTAAATTTAGAGCCTGACTCATAGAGTGTTGATTCAATAAATAAGGAAACCTCTTCCCCTCTAATCTGAAAGCTGTGGAGTTGGACTTTGCAGCCAGGCTCCCGCCAACCTCCATTCCCCATTCCTCTTTGGAAAGTTTGTTTACAGAGGTTGTGTAAACAGGAAAAGAAGCCATTAAAATGGAAATGGAGAAATTTGGAGAGCTTAGCAACCTGAAATGAAGTCAGAAAGGTAGGTTTTATTCTCTTGGGGTATTTGAGTCTCTCCTAATGTGCTGAAAGCTGAGAATAAATGGTCATTAAGGATCTTTTTTGTCATTAACAGCTTTTTCGTTGGCTTCCTTAAAATAGTCTCTCCCTCTTTCCTGAAGGCAGGCCTGGGGAGTCTTGAGCCTGAGGCCAAGGCCCCTGGGGCTGTTACTGGCAGAGCCTGGGTGGCCAAGGTGGTGGTGGTGCCATTGGTAGCCTCTTCACACTGGCCATATCTTAGGACCAGCAATCCTACGACTGAAAGGAATTGGAAGACTGATGCTTCTTTTCTCTTTCTTCTCTGTGAAATGAGGAGAGTCTTCCCTAGTTCACAAGGATATGGGGACCAGCTGCCTATTACTGGGCCCATGGCCCACGTTTGGGAAAGGTTGACTACAATTAGTAAGCCCAGACAGGCCACCCGCCACATGCCATGACCACATAAGGCACTTGCCATGCGCATCACGCTGCTTCCTGAATACCCTCCCTTCAGGTTAGTCAGTTCAGAGCGACGTGAACCATAGCAAGCATCTGGAAACTTCCATTAGGCTAAGCTCCCTGAAAGAAAATGGACTGGGGTTATTGGAAGGAGGAAGGTCTAAGGAGTATACAGAGTTGGTCCAAAGAATTCAGTCATCCAAAGCAAGAAGAAAAAGACAAACAGCCTGTTAGGAAACGGGCAGAGAGTTAGGAACAAGACTGCCTAGAGGATGAACCCAGAAAGGCCAGTGACCATGTGGGAAGGTGCTCCACCCATAGGTGAGGGAAATACATATTTAGTCATGGTGCTATACCAGCTCACACCATCAGACTGGCCGACACTAAAGAGTATGGGAGCGATGGAACACACGTAGCCAAAAATCCCGGTACCCACCCCCATTGCAGCCCCCACTCTCCCCCACAAAGGCAAGCATCATTTTGAACCCGGTATATGTAGTGTTCTGTGAATTGTTACTACATATGTAGGTACCTGCTGTTTGAAAAATAAAAAGCAAACAAAAATCAGTTTATGAATTTAATGAAATTTCTTATTTAATTAGCCCCCTGATGGCATCTAGCCAGAGAACATGGGAATAATGCATTTATTCTTGGGGAACATTCAGTCCATCATCCAGCAGTTCCCAGACTTCTTACGGGAGTTCATTAAGTGAGTGGCTTTTCTTGTTCCTGAACAAGCCTCTCTATCCCCATGAGGAGGAACATTTCTGTGGTGATGTGTCCAGGGTCCCCAGTGCCATCCTCAGTGGCCCTCTGACACTTTCCCCAGGGAGTCTTGGCCTTGCTTATACCAACCCACAGATTAGCCAGCAGTTTGGGATCCAGAGTAAAATATACGTAAGATCAACTTTACCAAGTTAGTCATTTTTGCACAGATCAGTGGCATTAAGCACATTCATACTGTTGTGTAACCATCACCATCATCCATCTCCAGAATTTTTTCCTCTTCCCAAACTGAAACTCTGTCCTCCCCCACCCAGCCCCTGGCAACCACCATTCTAATTTCTGTCCCTATGAATCTGGCTATCCTAAGTACCCCCATCTAAGTGGAATCCTATAGCATTTGTCCTTTTATGACTGATGTATCACTTAGCATAATGTCTTCGAGCCTCACCTATATTATAGCATGTGTCAGAAGTTCCTGCTTTTTAAGGCTGAATAACATTCCATTGTATGGATACATACCACATTTGGGTTTATCCATTCATCCATCAGTGGACACTTGGGTTACTTCCGTCTTTCAGCTGTTGTGAATAGTGCTTCTATGAAATGATTATGCAGATATCTATTCAAGTCCCTGAGTTGTTTTTTCCCTAAATTCAATTGTTTTTTAAGACTGCAGTAAAGAAATTTGGCCCAGCCCTTTGTTTTGCTATGAAGCCTAGAAGGTTAGGGTCTGCCTTGCGCCCACATTCGGGGACACAGGGCCCAGAAACCAGGCTGGAGACCCTCGGGAGCCTTGTTAACTTGCGGAGACCCTCAGCTGCTGGGTCGAGGAGTGCCCCCTCCGAGGTCACGAGTGTTGGATGTGATTCTGACTTTCTCCTCTTCACAGCTATGCCCTTTGCCTTCTGTACGAGAGAGAAGCTTCCTTGGACGGAGTTTGCTGAGTCAGCAGAGGACGGACCCACCAGCAGATTCTGTCAGAAGGTACAGGTCACAGAGCATGACCACAGCTGCTGGCTGTGGCCCTTCACCATGGAAAATGCACCCATTCGGTGCTTGTTTTGCCAAATGAGATTAGATAAGACTATTTGCTGCCCTTTTTTTTAGTGTACTTTCACTTGAAATCATAGACTTTCAGAGCCAAGAGGGCCCTTAATGACTTTTTCAGGTGAGGGAGCTGCAGCCCAGGGAGGGGTAATCTCCCATGGCAGGTTCTGCCGTTAGCAAGCAGCAGAGGTGGCCTTTGGGGACCAGGGATGAGGTTGATTCCTTGTCCGGACCTCTGCTGCTGCCCATGTTGTTTGCCTGCCTTATGTAAGCTTCTCTGTGTGGCCTGTCTCATCAGTACCGAGATCAATCTTCATTTTTCTTTGTTAAAACCTTATAATGTTGTTTGACCCCACTGATATGAAATGTCCAGAGTAGGAAAATGAATAGAGGCAGAAAGACATGGTTGCTGGGCAGAGAGAGGGATGGGGAGTGACTGCTAATGGGTGTGGGGTTTCCATCTGGGGGTAATGAAAAGGTTCTAAAATCAGATTGTGGTGATGGTTGCACAGCTCTGTGGATGTACTAACAACCACCCAGCAGCACGCTTTATTTTCCCCCCTCGCCCATCAGCAGTGACCCGAACAGCACACTTTAAAAGGATGAGTTTTGTACCATGCGAATTAGATCCTAATAAAGCAGTTCTCTCTCTCTCTCTCTCTCTCTCTCTCTCTCTCTCTCTCACACACACACACACACACGCACACACAAACCCAACCCATAACAACAAAGAGGTTACGAATGATGACTTATCCTTATTCTTAACAAAGCACTTTTTTCACTTCTCCATGTCCCATTTCAGATTTTATACGTATTTTTAGGGGATTTTTTTGAGCAGAACTGTAATCATAGTGATTCTATCAAAACTGAGTCACAATTCCAAACATCAGCATTCTCATGCTATCAGAAAAAAATCTGTCGTCTGCCAGGTTGTTGGTTCCGTGCTGTGGATAAAAGAGAGGGGACTGGTTAAGTGGTGACTATAGACAACACACTTGAACCAGGGCCAGAGGAAGAGGAAAGGGGGAATAGGGGATGAGAACTGGTACCAGGGACACCAGTCTGCATCAAGCGGGGCCCAGGACCCATGGATGCCCTTACATGACTTGGAACATCACCTTCTGCCCTTTGTGCCTTTCTCCATCCTTAAGGCCAGAGGTGGTGACAGGCTAGTTAGAGTTGAGGACAAATGACCATCTGGGGCTGCTTATCCTGATGGTCACCAGGTCCTTAATATTCTTATGTGAGACAAAAGGAATTCAGCATCAAAGAGTTTGGTTTGGCTTGGTTGGTATGATGAAAAGTATGAGGAATATTCTTTTTTTTTTTTTTTATTGTGGCAAACAGCACATAAAATTTACCATCTCAGCCATTTCTAAGTGTATCGTTCAGGGGTGCTAAGTACATTCACATTGTTTATGAGACAGATCTCCAGAACTTTTTCTTCTTGTAAATCTGAGACTCTGTACCTATTAAACAACTCTCTATTCACCCCCAGCTACTGTCAGCCAATATCCTACCTCCTGTTTCTATGAATTTGACTACTTTAGATACCTCACATAAGTGGACTCATTCAGTATTTGTCTTTTTGTGACTGGCTTATTTCATGTAGCATAATGTCTCCAAGGCTCATGGTGTCACGTGAATCACACGTCATCCATGTGATGACAGGATTTCCTTCCTTTTTAAGGCTGAATAATATCCATTTTATGGATATACCATATTTTTAAAAGATTTTATTTTTATTTTTTTTTTAGATTTTATTTTTAAGTAATCTCTGCGGCCAATGTGGGGCTCAAACTCACAACCCCGAGATCAAGAGTCACTTGCTCTACCAACTGAACCAGTCAGACACCCCAGATACACCACATTTTATTTATTCCTTATCCATCAGTGGATTTTTGTGTTGCTTCTACTTCTTGGCTCTTATGAAGAGTACTGCTATGATCATTGGTGTGCAAATATCTCTTCAAGATATTCTTTCAGATATATACCCAGAAGTGGGACTTCTAGATCATATGGTAGTTCTATTTTTAATTTTTTTGAGAAACTGCCATACTATTTTCCACAGCCGCTGCACCATTTTACATTTCCGCTAACAGGACACAAGGACAACAGTTATTCTTACTTAGCTCAGCTTGGGCATCAGGACAAGGCTGGCATTCAGTCTTCCAAAGAACAAATACAAATGATAGCTCTGAACCAAGTCAAATTATTTAGTAGCATCATTTAATTCTTCAATAAAAAAAAAAACCTATGACAGTCAATTTAAAAGTATGACTCTGTTACATTCCTCATCTTTGCAGCTGGCAAAGAAGCACAACATGGTGGTGGTATCTCCTATCCTGGAACGAGACAGAGAGCACGGGGACGTTCTGTGGAACACAGCCGTGGTGATCTCCAATTCCGGAGCAGTCCTGGGAAAGACCAGGAAAAACCACATCCCCAGAGTGGGCGACTTCAACGAGGTGAGGTGGCCCTACAAAAACCCGCTCAGCTTACTGGCCCTTCGGTCTGCACCTGCCTGTGGATCTTTCCGCGAGGGAAATCCTGTGTTGGATCATGTCCCGTCACACAGCACTGGAACACGGTATGGCTGTAGTGATCACGTGGAGAGATGAGATTTGAATGGGACTCCCAGGTGAGTCCCAAACACCAAGCACAGAGGGATATTTCTTTTTTTTATTTTTTAATACAATTTTATATAAAATTATTATATAAAAATAAATTTTTAATTTTAAAAATTTCTTATTTCTTATTTTTTATTTTATTTTATTTATTTTTAAACATTTTATTTATTCATTTGAGAGAGAAGGGGAGAGGCAGGAAAGGGAGAAGCAGACTCCCCACTGAGCCAGGAGCCTAACACAGGGCTCAATCCCAGGACCTGGAGATCATGACCTGAGCCGAAGGCAGACACTTAATCAACTGAGCCACCCAGGTGCCCCTAAGATTTTATTTATTTATTTGAGAGAGAGAGTGAGAGAGAGCAAGAGAGAGAGCACGAGCAGGGGGAGGGGCAGGCAGAGGGAGAAGTAGACTCCCTGCTGAGCAGGGAGCCCAATACGGGACTCTATCTCAGGACGCTGGGATCATGACCTGGGCTGAAGGCACTGAGCCACCCAGGTGCCCCTGGGTATTTCTTTTTTTAATATAACCTGACTTGGCTTTCTTAAATTCATCTCTGAGGTAAGTGGTATATAGATTAAAACCAAAATAAATAAAATAAATAGTGCACAAACATGAAATGATTCCTGCAGCCCCTTTCGGGCTCTGAGCTCCTCACCTGTCACAGTCTAGCCCTCATTTGGGAAGTGTCGATGTGTTGGATGGCAGGAGGTAAACGCACTTGTCTGTGCACATGGGTATTAGGTAAATCTTTGTGCCTGTGATCAAGGTATAAATGAGGAGAGCTATTCTGATTAGTTAATGCCAATGCATGGGTGGATTGGGTGAAGAGGGGTGGACTCCACCTAATACCTAAGATATGAAACCTGAACTTGACCTGCAGTAAATACAGTTGTTCAGAATGTGATATACCCAGTCCTTTGCTGCCCTCCCTGATTGTGGGGGTTCCAACTACACTCCCAGGCTGGTCAGAAGGACAAGGAAGGATCTACAGAGCTAGATGGCATTCCCTAGGGAGGAAAAAAAACCCTGGTGTCTCTCAGTGACAGCTGGAGGTGGGGGTGGGAAGATGTGCTCATCACCTGTTTACCCTGGGATTAATCTTTAGCTCCCAGCAGATAGTGAAGGGCTTGTCTCAACACACCAGGATCTACTCCAGTATCCACCACATGTACACATCCTGGTTGCTGCCTGATCCTAACACATTTTGAAATTAATGGGAAGAGGCAAAATGTTCTGGGAGCAGATCTGTTTGGGACCCCAACTAGCCCTCTAGCCCCTCCACAGTGCCAGCCATGAAAATGTCCCAGGGCCAGCACCCCAAGGGGGCAGGCAGAGAGGCAGACATGGCAGGATGTCCCTAGTCCCGGGCAGAATGCCCAGGGAGCTCTGTGGAGGAGAGTACTTTCAGGGTGTGAGCTCTAGTCTCAGATTGGCCTTCATCAGCTGGACAAGTCGCATGGCCACTGAGGCCGTGGTGTTCTCCCCCAATAGGCGGGGATTGCTCTGTATGAATTTCCAGTCCCTTCAGCTCTGACATTCTTCATAGGAACATGTGGTTGGTGAAGACATTGACTAACTCGTGTTAACATTGACCAAACCTTGACCATTTGTTGTACCATGACTGAAACCTAACCAAAGTTTATCCTTAAAATACTGTGGGAAGTTGCTTCGGGGATTTTTTTGGACGTGCCACAAAAGAAATT
Organism: Callorhinus ursinus; assembly: GCF_003265705.2. Classification (NCBI taxonomy): domain Eukaryota; kingdom Metazoa; phylum Chordata; class Mammalia; order Carnivora; family Otariidae; genus Callorhinus; species Callorhinus ursinus. The sequence goes on along the minus strand of NW_027397179.1, from coordinate 321,324 downwards.
GTGGGGAAAAAATTAACCATGGTGATTTCCCAGTTATTGTGTCTGGTTTCTTCGGTTTCTCTCTCTCTCTCTCTCTCTCTTTTTTTTTTAACAGATTGAAATTTGGGAACTTAGAGTCACAGCCAAGATTGTTACTTTTGGAGTCCTGGCAATATTTTCTTTTTTTCTGTCAGATCTAAGGAAAGAGAAATTGTACAGCTCAGAGGCTTTCATACATGGTCCTTTGTTTTTCAGTCAACTTACTACATGGAAGGAAACCTCGGACACCCCGTGTTCCAGACTCAGTTCGGGAGGATTGCGGTGAACATCTGCTACGGGCGGCACCACCCTCTCAACTGGCTCATGTACAGCATCAACGGGGCTGAGATCATCTTCAACCCCTCAGCCACCATTGGAGCACTCAGGTCTCTCAGCAAGTAGGATCTGGGAGGGTTCTTGGGACCTAGCTCTTTTCGGCTCATGGCCGAGCAGCAGGGTTCAGAGGTGGGTTTGGTAAACTGTAGCAGGCAGGTGAGGCCACCAGGTTGTCTAACAAATCTGAGCCATGGGATTGCAGTTCATCAACTGTGAAAAAAAAAAAATACTCAACGTCAATTAAGATCCCCCCCTCCCAAGAGCTGCTTTGCTGTAAAATACTATTCCTTTGCTATTATTCTGAACACTGAGAGGATAACAGTCCCCCTCCACTCATGCCATAATTGTCAGGCTTCCAAAAAGTTCCTCTTCTAAAGTGCCCAGAGCATAGTAGGTGCCTGGCCAGAATTAGCCCCCTTCCCTGTCACGGCCACTGTGCTCCCTGACAGAGGGACCACAGATTCCTAAGCCTCTTGTCTGCGACATCTAGCACATGGAGGGCAGACAACTGGACGAGGGAAGGAACCAATGAGAGAATCAAAGCCGAGAGGGTCCTTAAGAGATCAGCCAAGTGGCTCTGAAATTTGTTTTTAACCAGCAAAGTGTTTTCTTCTAACAGCTAACACGAGTTTCGGTGTTAGCCTCATCCTGAAACAGATAAATCTATCTTGATGAAGGCAGTGGGGGGACAGGCTCTGGCAGTCCCTGGGCCCCTGCGCAAGACCCCTGGGGCCCTTCATTTAATAATGGCGGGTGAGCTAAGATGACCCAGCATGACTACACTTCCGCTGCTTCTCTCTTCCCCAACGGCTGAATATTTGGGTGGTTTCCAGTTTTGCATCATTAACAAGTACCAAAACTCTAGGAATTTATGTGGAAATATCTTTCTCTCCAACTCACTTCCTCCAAAGCAGGATTCCTGAATGTGGAAGTGCTGGCTTTCACTCTCGTTGTCCTGGTTGCCAGTGCCCTAGCAGTGGGACGCTGGTGGTGGGGAGGGCCCCGGTCCCTCGGTGGGGAGCAGCTGGGACAGTTCTGGTGGGCAGCTTTGAGTTCCCTGCCAGCCTACCCCTGTCACTCTTCTCTCTTGACTAAATTGCAGTCTAATTCTTCTGAAGGTCAGAATGTGACATTTACTTTACCTTTTCTTCTAAGCACTGTGCCCCCTTCTCAAGAGTGACATCTCCACAGCATTCTGATTTGCACAGCAGGTCCCTCAATGAGCCAGAACGCAAACCTAGTGGGCTACCTCAGGTCAGCTGCCCCCTCCGTGCACCCGAAGTTTCTGTCTGTGTCCCGGAGGGGCGCTGTTGGGCAGAAGGGGAAAAATCTCATCTTCGACATCCCCTGAAGAATCTCCCTGGGGCCTCATGGCAGCTTGGTTACTATGACAGAATCCAAAGGCAGTTGTGATGTAGGGTAATTACTGGTCATTCAGCATCTGGACCTGGGCAGAACCGGGCCAGCCCCCTGGAGCAGCCTCCTCCTGCTGGCCATGTGTAAGGCATTCAGCACGTGCCATCTACCTGCAGGGGTCCCTCGAGGAACCTGAAGCCAATGTGCTGAGCATCTCTGCCTGAACTGGCTCTTGGGCCAAGGCAGGCAAAGCTGAGGACTCAGGCTCAGATGGCCGCATCCCTGACCTTATTCTGTCGGGCTTTTATTAGCCCCAATTAAGCAAACAGAAGCACCCCAATGTAATATGCACATAACTGCTTGCGTCTTCAGCAGCCTAGTAGGCTTATTAAAAATTACTGATTTTCCTTCCTCAACCAACAATCATCCAACTCGTGCCTTTCAAGGGTATGATGAGGCTGTCAGTTAAAACGATAACAGGTCCTTTGGAAAGTGGTGTGTTTCATGAGCTCCCAAAATGTTCACACCCTTTGACCGGATAATTATACTCCTAAAACTTTACCTGACAGTGTCTAAAAGAGGAGGAAAAGGCTGTATGCATTAAGATGTTTCTGGCAGCTTTATTTATAATAATAAAAGAGCTAGAGGTGAGAGAAATGTCAGGGTTAGGTAAATTTCAGCCCATCTCTTCCATGTTAGTGAACAGCCACTCAAAAGTCATCCTGAAGATAATGCAGCCTCATGACAAAAGCCTGTGAGCAAGGAAAGATGTTTCCAGGCGGCGGTCAGAGCTCTGTAAACATCTTTTGCCAAGGATGGATGTGGAGTGTGGAAAAATTACAACAGATGGTTTATTAGGATGGTGGGGATTCTGGGTGGTTTTCTTAAAATGATAAATGATTATTTATAGAATTGATGGTGAATGTTTTTCAGCACAAGGCCAGGTAAATCCCCACCAGCTGCATATAAGCAATGGCTTCTGGAACCATCCATCCCTTCTCTGGCATGTCCTGTCTCCCTGACTCCCACATGCTCTGTGCGTTGGTGGGCTGTTCTCACTCATTTTGGGGGTCCCACGGTTCTAAGCACACAATAGAATTGAAGTGTGTTTTGATGAACGGAGTTGTCCTGACGGTGCCATGCAGCCCATGTGGTCTAAGGTTTCGGCCACATATATGTGTGAATAGGAGAGTCGTGCCTTCATCCCTTCGGTGCGTATCTTCTTCCCACCATGATTATTTTTAGGGCCTAGTGTAGCCACACTGGGAATAAGGCAGATGTCTCCATGCCCCCAGTGGGCTTTCCGTGATTCCCGCACACACTGGGCTCTCATGAACCTCCAGCTTCCTCTCCCTTGCTTGTTTGGAGAGCCTAAGTTTTATTGCCAGCTGTGGGTTTGAGTCCTACGCAACGTACCCTCCCAGGAGAATTGCAAGAATGATGTTTTATGGCACTCACCCTGCAACTGTCTATTTAATTCCTGAAAATGTCATTTACGGGTGTGTTTCTATAAAAATCCTTTCTTAAAAGTTTTGTCAGCTTGGCTTAGCAGCTGGGGGAAAAAAAGCAGCAAAATGAGTCCCCTCAATCAAGCCTGTGATTTTTTTTTTCCAGACTCGTGAATCCTCCTGAGAATTAGGCTTATCAAGCACCCACTCCCTCCACCTACTCCTGGTTTAAACCAGGTGCACACTGACAGGAAGAAAGATTCTAGGGCATTTTGCTCCCAGTCACTTAGTGTTTCTAAGTGGGCATTATGCCTGTCAATCCAGAATCCTAATGATGTTGTTCCTTAGACAAGAGATAATTGGTGACAAGAAGGCCCACTGGACCCCATGGCCCACTGTAGTTTGGTGGGCCGGAGAAGGGCGGGGTCTTCAGTTGGGACATCGCTTCCCATCATATCCTACCTTTGTGGGCGCTGAACTGAGGAAGGCCTGTGCCCTTGTGATGACTCCTTTCTGGGCCAGTAAGAGGGCCAGGGAGCCTCTGCTTAGAGTCTCGGGGCTCAGAAGAGGAAAACAGGAAGGCACTGGGAGATGGGGACCGGCTCAGGGGAGATGACACCTGCTACAGAATCTACTACCCTTTCCAGTTACCTAAATTCCTTTCAGGTTTCCTCTGTTTGCTCTAGGGACTGCTTTGCAAGGCAACAGAGCAGGATAGGGATTAGGGCAGCAGTTGGAGCTCACAGAGGGCTGTGCATGAGCCCTTAGACCCCCAGCTCCCTTCTAACATTTGCTAGGTGAGGCCGTGACCAGCCTGGAAGGTGAGTTTCTCACTCAACCCAGGAGGAGGGAAGGAGAGAGAACTAGCAGTTACGGAGTTTCTGCCATGCAGCCCCCTCTAGAAGCTTCACCGGTGTAGTCAGTCCTTACAATATCCCTTTCAGGAAGTTTCAGAAAAGAAAACTGCGGCTCAGGGCTGTTTTGGCTTGCAGCAGGCCCGCCCCAAAAGGCTGCTTGGGCTTGAGCACGGGACAAGCTGGCCTGCCCGTGGGTTTGGGGACACCCGCAGCCACACCAGTCTCCCTGGCCATCCCCACTGCAGAGCCGAGAAGGCCGGCAGCCTGGCTGTAGCTTGGGACCAAGCACCCAGCCCGTCTGGCTGGGAAGTCAGCCACCTGGTTCCTCTCGCTTCTCCCTCACAGTGAGTCCCTGTGGCCAGTTGAGGCCAGAAATGCAGCCATTGCAAATCACTGCTTCACCTGTGCCATCAACCGAGTGGGCAAGGTAAGTGCCCGCAGTCTGGCTGGGCTCCCGGGCTTGGTCAACCAGGTGTGCTGGGGAGGGGACAGAGCTGCTAGGAAAGCTGCCTGCCTAGAGGGGGCCTGGCCTCTTCAACCAGCAAAGGCCACAGAGAAGCAACTGTCTGCTGGCCCCGGTGGGGACACCACAAACCTCTTGTCCTTGTCCCTGTGTGTGTGCCACAAATTCTAGGGTCCCGGAGGAGGGGAGACTGGCTTGGTCTGTTCCTTTTAAAGGTATTACTATGTCTCTCTTCTGTTTTTGTCTATTTGGGTTTGTAGCTGAAACTGTTTTGAAAGGCTCTCACCCTGTCACCACCAAGTCTCCTGTTTCATATATTTTTTAAATTTTTTTAGATGTGATTTATTTATTTATTTGACAGAGAGAGAGTGAGAGAGCGAGAGAGGGAACACAAACGGGGAGTGGGAGAGGGAGAAGCAGGCTTCCCGCGGAGCAGGGAGCCCGATGCGGGGCTCGATCCCAGGACTCGGATCATGACCTGAGCCGAAGGCAGACGCTTGACCGACTGAGCCACCCAGGAGCCCCTCCTGTTTCATATTTTTCCCCATTGACCCATGCACTGAGTGAACTTGACTACAAAACACAATGCGTTCGTTACGTGATAATCCTCTTCCTCATTCTTATTAATCGGATGTCAAACTCTGATCAGACACCTGCTCAGGCTGAGATAATCAAGGTTTCTACAGTAAGTTGGTCCAATTTCTGGCAACATGAAGAAACTCAGTGTTTTCATTAGCCTGTATAACCCCATCACGGCTTGAGGTACTGTTTCCATTAGGCTTTGGGGGAAATTCTGATGGCAGTGTGTGAGCACCCCCTTAGTCCCCTCAGAGACCCCAAGCTGGGGCTTTATTTCCCAGGCAGACAAACCTCAGCCGCCTTCCACAGGCCTGAGAACCACTCTGCTCAACGTCTTTTTTTTTCCCCTCCCAGCAGATTATAAACTCCGCAGAGACAGTCAGGGTTTTTACCTTGCCTGTCAAATTCCCTGCTGGCCGCCTGTGTTGGCCCAGTGCTGGCGACTCAGCGGGGAAATTTCATAAGTACTTGTTGATTGCCCAGCGAGTACAGGCCATTCCTTCTCTCCCTGTAACTTGCTTCCCTGAGTCCTCCTCAGCCGGACTTCGCGCTGGTACGTGCTGGTAGTGCCACCTATAGGTTTTGCCTTACCTCAGTTTTGTTTCACAGGAGTACTTCCCGAACGAGTTTACCTCTGGAGATGGGAAGAAAGGTATGTTCCAGGAATTTCCGTGGTTGGCTGCAGCTGAGGCGTGGGCCTCACTGTCCCCTTCTCTGTCTGCCCCCTCCGGGCAGGGTCTGCCCCACAGACTGTGGTCCGCACATGTGGCCCATTGTCGGAGGGGTGCTCTCCTCTCATCTTCGTGGCCCACAGTGTGGGAGCCTGACTGTGGCTGGGTCCTGGGTTTGTGACTACCTCATTCCCTAATTGGGAATTGAATGGCACTGGGTTGGACTCCATCCCTCCCCTGGGACTGGTAAGGAGATGGGCCTATAAGACATGGAAGAGCCTTTTGTGGGCTCCCTTGAAAGAGGGGGTGCTTTATCCACCCTACACATCTCCTTCCTCTCTTCCTTTGTCCTTGTTCACCTGCCACCACCACACCCCATCCCAAGATGCACAAATGTCCCAGAACATCAGCATGGACTGCCTTGGGTTCCTCAGACTGCAGCTTGTTTTTTTTTTTTGTTTTTTTTTTAAAGATTTTATTTATTTATTTGAGAGAGAATGAGAGATAGAGAGCACAAGAGGGAAGAGGGTCAGAGGGAGAAGCAGACTCCCTGCTGAGCAGGGAGCCCGATGCGGGACTCGATCCCAGGACTCCAGGATCATGACCTGAGCCGAAGGCAGTCGCTTAACCAACTGAGCCACCCAGGCGCCCTGCAGCTTGTTTTGATCTGAGGGCAGATACCAGAGGTGAGGACCTCTGCTAGGAATCCCCCACCCACTGGTCCCTGTGGCTAAGAATGTGGAAGGCAAGGGCCCACCAAGGAGGTCTCAGAACTGGCTTAGGGTATCCCCTGGAAAAGGCAGAGAGGACTGAGCAGGTCTGTTTTCCCAGAAAAGCGCTTACTAAAAGGGTTCCAGATCCCCTCACTTGAGGTCCAGTGTGTCCAATCCCAGTCAGCTCCCTGCATAGAGAGGTGCAGTGAGGCAGGGAAGTGAGGCCCACTGGGTGCTTTCTGTGTCCAAGCCCCTCCTAGACCCTGCACTGTGCCCACCTGCTCCTTACAGCGTAGCTGTTAGCACCACCTGACTTGTGAGGGGACTGAGGCATGGAAGGAAGGTACAGCAGGTGCATCTGGGAAGGCAAGTGAGGGCAGAGCCCCTAGCTCACCGTGTTGGGCCACCACAGGAAGCAGATCACACAGGAAGCCCTGCAGAGCTGTATGACTCCCTTGGGCTGTGGGTGGCTAATGTTGGGAGTAAGGGCTAATACTTCTACAAGGATGACCTTTAAGAATGTTCCCAGGGGCCGAGGTGAGGGCTGTGAGGGTGACTTTTGTAGGGACTTGCTCAGCCTCAGGCCTGAGGAGGGAGGCAGGTTGTTTGAGGGGGTGGCACAGGGATTCCAGGGAAGGTGGGGAGGGTGGCACAGACACTTTGTCCTGGGTGTCGCTCAGTATGCCTACCTCTCGGCCTGCACAAGCTCACGGATGCTTTCTTTTGCTCCTCCAAAGCTCACCAGGACTTTGGCTACTTTTACGGCTCGAGCTACGTGGCAGCCCCGGATAGCAGCCGCACCCCCGGGCTCTCCCGCACCCGGGATGGGCTGCTGGTTGCTGAGCTCGACCTGAACCTCTGCCGGCAGGTGAATGACATCTGGAACTTCAAGGTGGGTCCCTGAGTCTGCTGCTGTTGCCCCGCTCCTCTGCTTGGACACCCATCCTGCTCTCAAGAGCTGGAAACCACAGCTGCTGGGTTTGCTCTCAGGAGCGGCCAGATGAGGCTCCAAGCCGAGCAGAGGACCGGGTCTCTTCCTCCCAGAGCTGGTGTGCGAGGGGGGAGCCACTGGGTCAAATGATGCCCAAGCAGCTGACCTTAATAAATTCTCCTCTGGTCTGATGTAGATTCTGGGCGCCTTGAAACAAATTAATCTCAATTTCATTTGTCCGGAGAATAGAGTGGTTTGGCTTCTCTAATCCCTTTTTTCCTTTCCAGGCATTTGCACAAGATAAATGTGGGTGTCTGGCTCTGCCTGTGGCCTGGCCCCATGGTCTAGGCCTTGACAGTAGAGGGAAATGGGTCACACAGAGAAATGGAATCTAGGCCCAGCTCTGCCACTGCCTTTCTCAGTCACCCTGAGCAAGCCCTTTCTGCTCCCAGGCCTTAGTATGCCTGTTTATAAAACTGGAAGATCTCAAGTGGCCTTTGAGACCTAACACATGTGACACCAGGGGTCCTGGGAGGAGCGGAAGTGCCCACCCTCCTGGAATGGGGTGGTGGCATCCACTGGACCCCTGGAATATACCCTCTTATCCTGGATGCAGATGGAGTTTGCTGCATTCGGGTCCAGCAGTATTTCTACCAACTCAGAACCCACTTACACATGCAAATGAATGTCCTCATGACTGCATGACTTTGCCCAGCGTGTCTGGGAGGAATCACCTCCCCCGTTTACCTGAGCATGGGTCTTTGGGCATGTTCCCTGAGTCTCAGATCCTCATCAGACAAATAAGGCATTGCCCACATGAACGTCTCCTGGCCGGGCTCTCCTCTTCCTGGGAAGCTCAGATTAATGCAGGATTCCACACAATAAACAGGATGTTTTCTCATCGGTAACTTTTTGAATGCAAAAGCCCACACCCCCCCCCAAACTATGGTGATGGGCCTGAGCTCCTGTCGGGGTTTTGGGAAGGAGGGAGGGAATGCCTGGGTGTGAGCACCCTGGGTAGGTTTGCCAGCCCTGTCCCCGCTCACCCCCAGACCCAGAACCAGGAGTCCAGGGTGCAAACCCCAGCAAATCCCACTGCTGCCTGGAGACCTGGAGCAGGTCACTCCCCTCTCTGGGCTGTAGGCTGTTCTTCTGGGGTTCTGCAAGACCTCAGGACAGCCTTCTTCCCTTCTGCCTCGGGGCAGGCCACACCTTCTGGATGGACAGGTCACAGAGGACTTCCAGCAAGAGGGACCAGTGTGTGTGAGTCATCTCAGCATCTGTGATCTTTGCTATAGCGCTAGAATCAGTACCCAGTGGTCACACAGGGGTTGTTCCTCTACGTTATGGTCTGAAACTGTCCCGGCCTCTCGCTGGCCTTCCCGACAAATTTCTGTCCCATGGCTGCCCTCTAGTGGCAAGAGGTGGTGGTGTGTAACCCGGATCGGTCTGCCTGTGTTTTGCTTTCAGATGACCGGCAGATATGAGATGTACGCTCAGGAGCTCACCGAAGCCGTCAAACCCAACTACAGCCCCAATGTCGTGAAAGAGTAGCTGGATTTTAGCCCCTGCCCGCCAAGGAGGGCACCTCTGCCCCTGGCAGATCAGCAAGTACAGCAGGCTTTACACGCCCAAGTTCTCCCTGATGATGTCCTGATAACACTGTTGGTTTAAAAATGTTCCAGGCCGGGAGGGTAGATTGAAGAGTAACTGCAGCGGGTATGAGGTTTCCTTCCTGGCTGACGAAATGTTTTGGGCCTACACAGAAGTGATGGTTACACAACACTGTGAAAGTACCCATGTGAAATGCCACTGAATTGCATGCTTTAAAATGGCTAAGTCCATGTCATGTGAATTTTACCGCCATTTAAAAAAAAAAAATCTCAGGCACTGATGGTGCAGGTGGATTTGCAGTTAGACACACAGGATGCCCTAGTCCTGAGGTTCGTCTCTTCCTCTGTTTAGACCGTCGGCAACCTGAGGGTAGGGGAGGGAGCGTCTGTGCAAGTAGGGGAAGCTGAGGCTGATCCAGTCATTAAGCTACTGGGTGGCTGTGGGCAAGGGAGACAGTCACTGGATATGTCAACATGGCTGCTGTCCCCACATATTCAATCAGACGCTAATCTGGGTGTTGCTATGAAGGTATTTTGTAGATGTGATTAAAGTCCATAACCAGTCAACTAAGCAAGTGAGATTATTCTAGATAATCCAGGTAGGCCTGATTCAGTCAGTCAAAAGGCCCCCAGGAGGAGAGCTGAGGCTTCCCTGATGAAGAAGAAATTTTGCCTGTGGATAGCAACTTCCCCCACCCCTATGTGCCTGAGAGATCCCATTTGTTTTTCCTGACCACCTGCCCTACAGATTTCAGACTTGTCTCTCCAGCCCCCACAATCACTTAAATCAATGCCTTGCAATAAATCTCTTAATATATATGCTACTGTTTCTGCTTCTCCAGTTGGACCCTAGCTGATACAGATTCTGGTACCAGAACAGAATCTTCAGGACGAGTTTTCTGCATTGGTGCTAGGTTTTCTGGAATTCTGCTCTAATTTGTTTCATTTAAAGGCACTCATGACTCTATTTGCAGTGTTAAAGGGGGCCATGGTAGTCCATGGTATGATGTAGCAATAGAGATTTAGAGAGAGAGCAGACCATCAGTCTGTGCCCCCTGAGTCTCAGCCTGCCATTCCTGGTGGCCTATCCCATCTGTGGATTTTAGGCTTGGCTAACCAGTCCCCATCATCATGTAAGGCAATTCCTTGCACTAAATCTCTGTGTGTCTATCTATCTATGCATGTGTGTGTGTGTGTGTGTATACGTATGTATCTCCTCTGTATATAAATATATCTGCATTCCCTATTGATTCTGCTTCTCTGATTGAGCACTGATTCCCTGACTGACATAGCACGTTACTCACCTCTCTGCACCTTGCCTTCCACATCTGTAAAGTGGGACCATATCTCCTCTTCTGCTTTATGTCACAGGACAGTGGTGAGAGACAGACTAGATGGGCCAGGGAGCCTATGTGGGCTCTGTTCCTTGCATCACACAGCAAAAGTCCCACCTGTGCTGAGAGCACCTGGGTGACTCAGTCGGTTGAGTGACTGACTCTTGGTTTCGGCTGAGGTCATGATCTCAGGGTCATGATCTCAAGGTCATGAGATCCAGCCCTGAGTTGGGCTCCTTGCTCAGCAGGAAGTCTGCTTGAGATTCTCTCTCTCTGCCCTTCCCCCTGGTCTCTCTCTCTCTCTCTCTCTCTCTCTCTCAAATAAATACATATTTTCTAAAAAAAAGAGTCCCAACTGTGAAGTCTCAAACCTCTACAGTCGGCCACAGTGTTGGAGGTGGGAGTGGGGTCCTCTGGTTCTACCCTTACTGTACCCAGTCAGAGAAGGCAGCTCATTCCTTCCCTGGCCCAACAGCTGAACTGCATGAACCCATCCCATGTCAGGGCCGGGGTGCTCCTGGACAGCCACCTGGGGAGAAAAACCTGGTTGGAACTGCATGGTCATCCCTCTGTGTTAACCCCCTCAGCCTCTCTGAGCCACAGACTTTTCGCTTCATGTAAAAGCCCCCTTTGTACTTATTTTTCATAGAATCCAGCCCTGCAGATACAGTGAGCTTTTCTGTCTGGCCTTCAGTGTCCACAACTTTTGTGCCTGTGGTTTCTAAGAGGAGCGTGTAGTCAACCTAATACAGAAGCCAGCTTAGATAACAAGTTGGTGTATTTATGAAATGGGCACTAATACACCAGAAAGGATTTGATTGTCCACACCTCTCACTGCCTAAAATCAAAATGTTCAGGTCTGCCTTAGAGTTGATGGGACCTGCACACATGGACTCACTTGAGGGTTTAACTCATGTTTAGGTGCTCGGCAAACACCTGTTGACTGAACCTAGGGTGGAAGTGGTGGGATCGTTGCTGATGCCACAGAAGGGAAGTTGCAGGGGGCCTGTGGCCTATGGGTGAAGCCTCTGGTCCTCGGAGCCTCAGTTTTCTCACCTCTAAGATGAGAGGTGACTGAGTTTGAGGCTTTCGAGGGTCTCTGCCGCTCTGCAGACAGCATTTCTGCCAGCCCATGGCTTACTGCTAGAATCTGGGTTACCAGGGGAGGACAGTGCCAAGCCACAGTGTGCCTGACAGGAAAAAAGGCAACGACATTCTCCAGGATAGATCACATGTTAGGCCACAAAACAAGTCGTGATAAATTTTAAAAGACTGAATGAAATCATATGAAGTATCTTTTCCAATCACAATGGAATGAAACTAGAAATAAGTAGCAGAGGGAAAATTCAAAAATCTATGAAAATTAAACCACACATTTTTGAACAACCGATGGATTAAAATCACAAAGGAAATTAGAAAATGTCTCGGAACAAATGAAAACAATGACAAAACATACCCAAACTTGTAGGATGCAATGAAAGCAGTGCAAGAGGGGAATGTATAAACACTTATACTAAAAAAGAAGGCAGGTGGGCGCCTGGGTGGCTCAGGCGTGAAGCGTCTGCCTTCAGCTCAGGTCATGATCCCAGGGTCCTGGGATCGAGCCCCGCATCGGGCTCCCTGCTCTGTGGGAAGCCTGCTTCTCCCTCTCCCACTCCCCCTGCTTGTGTTCCCTGCTCTCGCTGTGTCTCTCTCTGTCAAATAAATAAAATCTTAAAAAAAAAAAAAAAGGACAGGCACCTGACTGGCTCAATTTGTGGAGCAGGTGACTCTTGATCTCGGGGTCATGAAATCAAGCTCCACACTGGGCTTAGAGTTTATTTTAAAAAAAAAAAATTTAAAAAGGAAGGATTTCAAATCAACAACCAAATTTTACATCTTAAGGAACTAGAAAAAGAAGAGCAAACTAAACCCAAGGTAACAGTAGTAAGGAAATAATAAAGATTAGAGCAGAGAGAAATAAAATAGAGAATAGAGAAACAATAGAGAAGAGCAATGAAAACAAAAGTTGGTTCAAAAAGGATAACAAAATTGACAAACCTTTAGCTTGAGTGACTGAGGAAAAAAGGGAAGACTCAAATAACTAAAATCAGAAATGAAAGTGGGGACATCACTACTGATTCTACAGAAATAAAAAGGATTATAAGAGTACTATGAACAATTTGTTAGAGGAGGTCATCAAGAGCATGTGATTGCCGGGCGACCCATGAGCTGGACCCAGGCAATCAGAGGCTCCTTCCCTCCCCCGCTGCTTCCCCCCATCCTTGGAATGTGCGTTCTGCCCACTGTTGCTACACTAGGAGCTACTTCAAAGACACAGCTTGAGAGAGTAATATTAGGACCATCTGGGCAGTACATGTGACTGAACCCCATTAAGATTTCTATATGAACTCTTAAGATTCTGGTGGACACGTGCAGAGATCTACTTGTCTTGTGGCCGCTCAAGACGAGCCTCATATGTAAGTGGCCTTGCTTATTAAAACTGCCACCTACAATCTGGGAAGGTCTGCGTCTTTCTTCAGTCTCTCCTTGCCCTCCAGGTATGGGGGCCAGTTTCAGATTTCACCTGGGGAGCTCCCACATTGGCAAACCAACACAACTGTCTGCCAACACATTGGACAGCCTAGATGAAGTGGACGGATTCCTAGAAACATGAACTACCAAGACTGAATCATGAAGAAATAGAAAATCCGAATAGACCCATAACTAGTAATCAAAACCCATAATAAGTAATCAAAACCCCCCTGACAAAGGAAAGCACTGGACCTGGGGGCTCCACTGGTGAATTCTATCAAACATTTAAAGAAGATCTAACACCAGGGCACCCAGCTGGCTCAGTCAGAAGAGCATGCAACTTTTGATCTCAGGGTCATGAGTTCCAGCCCCACATTGGGTGTAGAGATTACTAAATAAATAAATAAGCTGTTAAAAAACAAAAAGAAAGAAAGAACTAAAACCAATCCTTCTCGAATTCTTCCAAAAAATTGAAGAGGAGGGAGCACTTCTTAACTCATTGAGGCCAACATTACGTTAACATCAAAGCCAGACAAAGACACAGCAAGAAAACAAAACTACAAAGCAATATCCCCTTTATGAATATTGATGCAAAAACCCTCAGCAAAGTACAGTTGACCCTTGGACAATGCAAGGGTTAGGTAGGGGCACCGACTCCCTACACAGTCAAAAATCCATATATAACCGTCGACTCCCCAAACCTTAACTACTAATAGCTTACTGTTATCAGAAGCCTTACCAACAACATAAACAGTTGATGAATACATATTTCATATGTTATATGTATTATATACTATATTCTTACAATAAAGTAAGCTAGAGAAAAGAAAATATTAAGAAAATCATCAGGAAAATACATATACAGTACTGTACTATATCCCTCCCCAAAAAAATCCACATACAAGTGGACCTGTGTGGTTCAAACCTGTGTTGTTTGAGGGTCAACTGTACTAGTAAACTGAATCCAGCAGCATATTAAAAGGATTAATGGCTAAGTTAGTCTTATTTCTATTGTTTCCTTTAGGATAAGTTCTAAGAAATAGAATTCACCGTGTTAAAGAAACACGAACATCTTGTCAGGGACTGGGAAGAATCTGAGCTCTTACCCTGTTTGGAAGCTGACAACTTAGCTGACCTCAGTTTCTTTCTTTTTTTTTTTTAATTATTTTTTTTAAAGATTTTATTTATTTATTTGAGAGAGAGAGAATGAGAGAGAGCACGAGAGGGAGGAGGGTCAGAGGGAGAAGCAGACTCCCTGCCGAGCAGGGAGCCCGACGTGGGACTCGATCCCGGGACTCCAGGATCATGACCTGAGCCGAAGGCAGTTGCTCAACCAACTGAGCCACCCAGGCGTCCCTGACCTCAGTTTCATGGATGCTAGCAGAAGACACAGCATTCCTCAGAGACAAAGGAGCTTAGGACAGCAGTAGAAGCAGCCAGAGTACCAGCACCGCCTTGCAGTTCCCTGGGCCTCAATTCCCCCAGGACAAGACAAAAGCGGGTCAAGAGACTCCTGCATGCGCAGTGGGTTGCATTAAGAAGAGAAAGGGAAAGAGGGAGAAGAGCTTAGAGAATTGGAATCTTTCATACTGGAAAGTAAAGCATGTCTGCCCTTTGCTCTAAAGGCAGACACTATCTCTGTCTGCCAAGATTGCAAAAACACCTGCACTTTGCTCCAGAGGGAGACAGCTCTATCTTCTAAGGCTGTTGGCTCTGCAAACATCTTTGGAAAGACAGTCCAGGACAAAGGCATTCACGGTTCTAGCTCATGCGTCAAGCAGAAATTTGAGAAAAGTGACAGACCTGTAGCAGTAACTTCCAACCAATATCCATTTCTCATTTCTGCATCATCTTGACTTCTGGCAATTTCCCCATGAGTGTACTACTCTATCAGACACTCTGATTAATTTGACTGACAAAGGCTGGACCAAATCAGTTCCATTTTTCTTGTAGGAGTTCCTCAATTTTATCCACAGAACTTCAAGGAGCAAAACAAGCCCAACCTGCAAATTACCCTCAGTCTTACTTCCTAGGGTCCTCAACCCAACAGGATGGACAAACCCCACGAACCATCAAGGTCTACCTTAGAATGCCAAGTGGCTGTCTCAAATATTGACCTTTCCACTTGGCCTAGGCCATTAATCCAGGTATGGCAGGATATATTAGATATTGTCCAATCTCTACCTTGGCCTACCTTGGAGGAAGTCTAGGCAACTCTATTATCTAAACCAACCTAGCCAGTGATTTAACACTGACCTGAAATGCCTTCCAGGGCCAAGGTAGAAATCCTGATTGCTTCAGCTAAAGTCAGGGGCAAATGTTGCATCACCTTTTCTAATCAGATGACTACCATCATGGGGATATCTGCTCACAGAGTGCACGTAAATAACGAGTCAGTTACTGGTTCAGGAAGCTCCCCTTGATAACTAAGGCTAGCCTCATTTTAGCGACATCTCCACAATTGTCTGTGGGCAACCTGATCTATTGGTGGTATGTGCTTCAACAATTGAATGGACCAAAGACCTAAGTGTAAGAGCTAACACTCTACAATTCCTAAAAAAGAAACCACAGAAAACAAAAAACAAAACACCACACAGAAATCTTCATGACATTGGATATGGCAGTAATTCCATGGATTCTGGCCTACGACCAGCATGAAGATGCACGACACTATTCTGGGGGAGGTTGGCAGGTTACTGCCTGGCTTCCATACAAAAACAGTCATCAGGGCGCACGTGGTGCCCCTAGAAAATGTTCTTCACAAGTGTTGGGGTTCCCCAAGTAGGACCTATATAAGTCAGGGCACAGGTTGATTACATCTCCGGTGTGGCCTCCTGCCCAGCTGGTAGGCCTTAAGTTTCCCAGTTAGTTTGAATAATTGAATCTAATCCTTGTTTTTGGAAGGACTGCCTGCAGGTAGTCAGGCCAATCAATGCTGTTTGCCCATGCCACAGGTTGGGTGACATTTGTCTTCTTCCCAGAATGGCTGAATGAGTTCTGTGAGGATAGGGGTTGGGAAGACATCTGGCGGTATTACGGTTGTTTTTCCTGGGAGATGCAGGAGCCAGGGACATCGCCTGTGTTGTGTTTCCAACAGGCTTCTGGTAAGGTTAATAGGAATGGTGATCAAGCTGTGATCAAAGCCACCTGGTTGGGAAGAAGGCAAACGCCTGCATGTTAAATTATATTTAACATGCTTACAAAAGTCTGGGAGCGCCACACTGGGGCATTTTTCATAACGAAGACTCCAGAGGCAATTATGAAAGACCAAAATCATTAATGATTAGTGCTCCTCCCTACCTAGCTCCTAGAATCTAAGCTGTTTCCTATCTAGGTGTCAAAGTTGCTGTTCCTCCTCCAAAGTCAGTGTGAATTCCAATAGCTGAGACATCACCTTCCCCCCTCCCCCTGTCCCAGTTACCCCTTTCTCAACCCCCTAGCCTTTGTTCGGAAGGGCCAGGGGCAAGAGGAACAAGGGCATTTTTATAAAATGCGCTAGAGCTGTTATTTTCCCAACTTCATCCTCCATGGGCCGCCATAGTGGGTCTCGGCAAACAATATACTCACCCAAGTGGCCATTGTTCTTATGACTTACGGCCAGGTCAGTCCAACAAGAGAATCCAAGCGGCTGAACTAAAATCAAGTTTGAAGCCCTAGGCCTCCTTTTAGCTGGGCTGTCACTTGATTTTTTTTTTTTAAGTTATTTATTTATTTGAGAGAGAGAATGAGTGAGAGCATGAGCAGAGGGAGGAGCAAAGGGAGAGGGAAAGAGAGAATCTCAAGTAGTCTATGCCCAGCGGGGAGCCCCAAGTGGGGCTCGATCTCACAACCCTGAGATCATAACCTGAGCCAAAATCAAGAGTTGAACGCTTAATAGACTGAGCCACCCAGACGCCGCTGGGCTGTCACTATAGAACATGTGGCAACCAGGCTGGCCTGGAGTTGCTCTTAGGAAAAAAAGAAGCAACATGCCCAGGAATCATCAAGTCTGAATCCCCAAATCCAAACTGCTGTATGAGAGAGTGTGGACCAAGAAGGAGTGAAAGAGGCCAACTTAGAAACCTTTTTAAGTTGATTCTTGAGGAGGCATTCCGGGGAGGGGGGCCCACTTCTCATTATCAGCTACCTTCATCAGCATTGCAAACCCAATTGAAGGTAGTAAGAGGTGTGCATCTCTGTAACTGTTGTTTGAAAGGGGTCACATCCATCTCCCCACCCAGGATGAGACTTACTACTAGTTGTTACAATGGGGCAGACAGAAACTGACCACCAGATAGTGCAGGATGCCTCCTGCACACAGGGAGTTAGCAACAACCAGTGCACCATCCAGGTAGAGAACCGCATTATCTTGCAGATTCTCCAAGTCCCAGTCCCCAGAAGAGCCAGGGACACTTGCACGTGCAATGGGTTGTGTTACAGGAGAGGAACCCTGAGTTTAAGGAGCCCAAATCTTTTATAATGGGCAATATATCTGCCTGTCTGTGGCCCTAAAGGGAGATACTTCATGTCTTCCAAGGCTACTTGCTATACAAACATTCCTGAGAAGTTAGTTCAGAATGCATAGCCAGTGTCTCTGCTCTTGAGACGGGCAGAAATGTAGCCACTAGTGGGCGGGGCGGGGGGGGGGGCTTCATCCTCCCACTCATCCTCATAAGAGAGAGTGTCTGCTGAATTCTGCTTAACACCGTAGGTTCAAATGCAACCTTCCCCTGAATGGTGACCTCTGATTCTGAAAAGTACAAGAAAGCCACTAAAACAGGCATCATTAAAAATCTGCCACTGACCATTCACATACTTTATCAAGCATCTACTAGGTGTCAAGGGCTGGGGGCTACAGTAGTGGAGACAGGTAGACAGGATGATGTGGCTGAGGGGTGCAGAAAAAGGTACTCCTTTAAAAGGGGTGACATTGAGCAGAGCCTTGAGGAAAGAAAGGACGTTGGTGAGTGAGAGGTATAGAGAGCAGGCCAACTTGGCTGCCTCATGGGTCTGTTGTGAGCTGTGCACATCCAACCCTTGTAAATCAAGGGGCCCCAAACAGCTTGGGGAGACTGGCTTACCAGATCCCTCGGTGCTGGGGGAAACCCAGGGGCTGGAGGCAGATCCTCAGGAAGCAGTATTCAGGATGCATGTCGGCACAGGCAGCCAGGGAGAGACACAGAGGAGGGAGACGGGTGGGGGAGAGGGCTGGGGAGGATGGAGAAGTCACTGGAGAGGCCACTACACTGGGCCCATGGGACCAGCAGCACAGCATTTTGTGTCCATTTTCTGGCACTGAGGTTTTCCCATGAACACTTAAGTCCATGCTGGTCCCATCACTTGGCCCCTGGGACCAGCAGCACAGCAGGATGATGTCTCAGTATCTTCCTCGTTTTCTCAATTCTGTTCTGACTCTGGAGGGTGGGGGCAAGTCTGTGGTGTGTGTTCTTGGATACTGTAGCTCGAGACAAGTCAGCAAGGAGAGCAGGATCTCTGCTCTTCCAGAGTACTGGGGCCACACGCCAGGCTTTCTACCTGGAGGCAGAACCCCAGGGGCCTGTGGCAGCCCATCTCTAGCTCCAGAACTCAGAGTTCATTTCCTGGCTCTTCTGGCATTGGCTCGCCCCTACAGGGCCACCAGGGTTACTTTGGACTATGGTCTGGGCTGAAGGTTGGGAAAGTAGCACTGGTGGGTTGGGGTCTAGCTCTGTCTGTAGCTGAGTGATGACCTTGGGCTAGTTGCTCCCCTCTCTGGGCTGCACTCTCCCCCTTGGACTAGACCAATGGTTACCCAAGTGCTAGCATATTTCACAGAGTAACAGTGTTACCCAAGAACAGCTGTGGCTAAGGAATTTGGGGAAACCCTAAATGAAGGGAGTCCCCTTGCTGCAGGATTATAGAGAGCCTTTTCTGCACTTCTTAAATCCCCCGGAGGGGACTGTAGCATGCAGTATTTGCCAAACTGACCTGACCAGGGCACCCCATTATACAGAGCTTCTCACCATTGGTATTCTGAAGGGCCCGTCTCAGGATGTGCTAGCCAAGAAGTCTCCAGGGGTGTTCCTAGCTCTAAGATTAAAAAAACGTAACCACCAGATGTCCAGTGATCCTTGCCTCCTGGTATATCCTGTGTAAATCCCCGGTATATGCTGGACTTACTGATGCACTTCTATCTAAATAAGAGTATTGCAGAAATGACAGGATGTCACTTCTGAGATTAACTTATTAAAAAGCTGTGGCTTCCATACTGGGTGCTTCTTTTCTCCTTCCCTCTCTCTCTCAATCTCTCTCCCTCCCTTCCTCCCTCTGACTCGCTCCCTCCATGTCTTTACCACCTGCTCTAACATGAGGACACCCAGGCAGCCTATGGCCAGCAGCCCTGTCAGTGAGCTTGGAAGCAGACGCTCCAGTATGTCAAACCCTGAGGTGACTGCAGCCCTGGCCAACAGCTTGAGAGATCCCGGGCCAAAGGCACCCGTTCAGCTGTACCCAGCTCTCCCTTCTGGCCTGGCCCCTTGGCTCCCAGTGGGGCCTCTCCCAGGAATCCTTAGCCCGTCCTCCGCTATCCTCACCCTGCGTGCTCTGGGCAGCCAACTCTACCCAGTACTCGCTACCTCATCTACATTTGGCCCCCCATTTCAACACCTCCCTCATCTTCATTTTTCTCCCGTAATTATATTCAATGGCCACTCAGAAGCCCCAAACCGATCTTTCCCATGCCTGCCCCAACGATGATATGCTCATTCAGAATGGGGCAGGGCAAGTGTTGTTGGTTAGGCATGTAGACAGAACCCCAGCTATGCTGCCTGGCATACTCCAGCAGGGCACCCCAGCCTCAGCTGGCCAACGCCCTGATTGAAGGTATGTTTGCAGGGCCACTCACCAGTTTGGAGAAGCGTCCAAGGTCTCAGTCTAACTCCTAATATACCCCCACCATGAGGGGCTTGGGGAGGGGCAGAACAGCCGTCAGTCAGGACGAGAATAGAGGCCAGAGACTGGGACCCTACCCAAGAAGCCAGTTCTGGCTCTGTCAGCTCCCTGTGGGACGTGGGGCAGGTCTGAGGCTGCCGGGTAAGGTAGGATTTCCAAACACTTCCTTTTTTCAGAAATAGAATTCTTATCAAATGTAACACTAGAAGAGCCCAATAGCTAGCAAATAAGGGGAGCTGCTGATTGGGGGTGGAAGGTACAGGGAGGCTGGGGTCCTGCCCGCAGGGCTCCCCACTCTATTGCCTCCTGTGGGCCCCACTGTCCCTCTTATTTGATTCCACATCACCCCAGACCTTCCTCCTGCCCAAGGCTGTGTGCGCTCCATGCCCTCTTCAAGAACCGCCATCAAGCTCAGCTCTGAGGCCCTTCCATCTCCAGCAGTGCCTACCTAAGCCCTGCACAAGCATCAGGAGGGAGGCAGAACTGAAAAGCAGTAAACAGGATTCTAGTCCCAGCTTAAACCTGGCATGGCAGGTCAAGGATTCGCATGTGCTCAAGCTGAGAGTTTGGGAGGGAAACAAGAATTCACAAAGGTGGGCCAGGGGCTGCCATTGATTTTGCAGTGAGAATAATGTTTATTGAGAATGGCTCATTAAAGACAAAATATATATATATATATATATATATATATATATATATATATA